>NW_009953597.1:226822-241549 GCF_000747805.2 Chaetura pelagica | reverse complement strand
GGGGGGGGGAGGAGGGGGGTAGTGTTGATTTGGGGTTTTTTTCACCAGGAAAGGATACCATTTTCTTTTGTAGCTGTGGCATGGTTTTGGTGGACAGTTCTCCTATGAAAGAAACCAGCAAGACCAGCTGAAGACTCATCCTATGTAAGCTAAATGCTGCAAATTATCTTGCAGAACTCCAGGGAGGCATTAAAGTCCTAGGTGGGGGTTTGCTCCCTTTCTAGTAGTCTCAGTTCTCATTCTGACCAAGGTGGCTGGTTGATTAGTGATTGAGCATCAAAAAGCCCCACTCTTTTTGGTGTTGGTTTATAAATGCCATAAGAAATTGCAGTTCAAGGACAAGATTTACATTTCAAGCACTTTGAATACCTCTCCAAAATGTGATGGCCTTTGGCAGACTGCTGTGCTACTATTACAGTCAGAGTGAAGTCAATCTGTATGCTGTGATTTATGTTTCTTGGGACAAATATTTTTAAAAATTAAATCCTTATCTGGAGACAGAGTATCATAATTTGGGGAATGTTCAGTCCTGGCCTATTGTCTCAGTCTTTCCCCAATATCAGCTTAATCAAAAGCTATAGAAATTCTCAACTATTACACTCTGTCAGTCTCTGTAAGAGCTTAATGTATTGGAAAGCCACCTTACCCACTTAGTACAACTATCTGATCATCTAGAGTCTGGTAGCATTCACACACATGCTCCACCTTTTTTCTTTTGTGATTAACTTTTTCCTTTTCTTTTCTATTCTTTTCTTTTTTTTTTTTTTAATTTCCATTTGAATGAGGAAGTAATTAACAGACAAATGCCTGTAAAAGTATTTAAGGTAGAGAGACAACAAGGAAACAACCAATAAAATCCCTGTTCCTAAGACAACAGGTTTTATTTAGACAGCAACGAGCTACAGAAAAGAAAAGAAAAGAAAAGAAAAGAAAAGAAAAGAAAAGAAAAGAAAAGAAAAGAAAAGAAAAGAAAAGAAAAGAAAAGAAAAGAAAAGAAAAGAAAAGAAAAGAAAGAAAAAAAAAAGAAGAAAAAAAAAAGCCCAACAAAAACGCTTCATGACAGGAAACATGACGTGACTGCCAAAGCACTTCTAACTAGCTCCTCGACATGTGAAAATCTGTTCCAAACTGCTGTGAAGGGTTGGTTCAAGACACATCCTGATGAAGGCACAACAGCTGAAACATTAGCATGTCGAATCTGATATGGCTAGGCAAGCAAAAACTTTTAACTTGCAACATTCTGGTTTGCAGATTCAACAAGTGAATTTGCAGCAATCTTTCTCCTTGTGAGTTACGCACTCACCATCTTCAATCCACAGGTATAATGCCACCAAATTTTTGTCTACAATAGAAGAAAAAATCAGTGCTCTCCACTATTACCAGTTACTTATTGAAACCAAAAAGCCAGAAAAAGAAATCTGACAATCTTGATTTTATACAGAGTTTGTAGAGGAGAATTAGAGAACGAACAATAGGACCCAATAACATACCCTCTATTTTTTAAGCACTTAATTTCTTACAGATGATTTGGAACAGGAGGTAGTGGAGCCCTGTAGGGACAAGTTATATATCTCTTGTTAAAGACATCACTGATCTGTGGTTTATCCTAAAAGCTCTGAGGGCAGGTTTTTTGCATGGCCAACTGTATCAGTTGTTGGTTTCCCGATACAACTGCAAGAGGTGGAAAGCATACAGAGGATAGCATAGGTGTGGCATAAACAGCAGCAGCTCCTGGGACAGCAAAGCCTGTTGCATGCTGGTGGGGAAAGCAACGGTGTCAACAGAGCCCTCTCCCTCCCAGCTGTGCACAGCAAGTGCACTAGAACCAGTTTGAGCAGCCAACTGTATCAGTTGTTGGTTTCCCGATACAACTGCAAGAGGTGGAAAGCATACAGAGGATAGCATAGGTGTGGCATAAACAGCAGCAGCTCCTGGGACAGCAAAGCCTGTTGCATGCTGGTGGGGAAAGCAACGGTGTCAACAGAGCCCTCTCCCTCCCAGCTGTGCACAGCAAGTGCACTAGAACCAGTTTGAGCAGCTCTCTGGCCCTCTGGGGGCTACATTAGCTTGAGTTTGTAGAGGAGAATTAGAGAACGAACAATAGGACCCAATAACATACCCTCTATTTTTTAAGCACTTAATTTCTTACAGATGATTTGGAACAGGAGGTAGTGGAGCCCTGTAGGGACAAGTTATATATCTCTTGTTAAAGACATCACTGATCTGTGGTTTATCCTAAAAGCTCTGAGGGCAGGTTTTTTGCATGGCCAACTGTATCAGTTGTTGGTTTCCCGATACAACTGCAAGAGGTGGAAAGCATACAGAGGATAGCATAGGTGTGGCATAAACAGCAGCAGCTCCTGGGACAGCAAAGCCTGTTGCATGCTGGTGGGGAAAGCAACGGTGTCAACAGAGCCCTCTCCCTCCCAGCTGTGCACAGCAAGTGCACTAGAACCAGTTTGAGCAGCTCTCTGGCCCTCTGGGGGCTACATTAAAAAAAAAATTCACAACTATGTTACTCAAGGTTCATTTTCCAAAATCCCACATGTCCTAGGCACAGGGAGCATACGATCTGCCGTATCAAGTTGGACTAGAAGTTTTTCTAGCCTATTCATCCTATCTTCACTGGTGGCTGTACAGACACCTAGAGAGAAAATATCTTTAAATCAGATTAAGAGTATCATTTCAGTCCACTGATTTATCTGCTTTTAAGGAGACAGGGAGGCAATATTCATTTAGCCTCCATCATCTCAGCCAAGCTAATGGGTTTGCTCTTAATTTTCCCATTTCTCCTTCCCAGAAATGCATAAATAAACTTTTCTATTACACAGAATTGAAAAAGGAAAAAAACCCTGCAAATAATATGTTATTTTTCAGGAGGCTATAGGTAGCTATTCATGTCCAGTGAGACATTTTTGAAGCACCCAGTGTAATTGCACACAAGCAGCTTCTGTCTCCTCAAAGAAAACAAAAGCAGAATCAACAGAAATGGCCTGTCAAGCAAATCAATGGACCAAGTAGCCACACATGGTCCCTCTCACTGTAGCTGTTTGTCGCTGGTGCCACTACAAAACCAACTCCAGACAGACATGCTGAGGAAATGAAAGCTTCTGCAACAAATTTAGTCTATATAAGAAAGAGCAGATCTCAAGTAATTTAGAAAATGCTCTTTCTAGCTAGCCTTGTACTGCAGCTTGGCCTTGTTTTGGAAGACTAACCTGATTACTTTCTGTCCCCTTCCAGTGCCTCCTTCCTTCCCTTACAAGTTCTTTAGAAAATGATGGATGACACCTGCGGTGATCATTCAAGGGCTTAAGATTCTTGCAAAGGATCTGCTTTATTTTGTATTTGGTTTTAATTGGCTGTGCATAATAACCAAAAGGGCTTCACAGCCCCCTGCGCACAATCTGTGCTGGGGAACCTCAGCCCTTAAAGGCACTGCCACAGTGTGCTCTTGAAGCTAAGAGAGTAACGTTTAAGTTTGTACTCAGTAAATAGATTAACTTCAACCTCATAAACATTCAAACTGTTCTCTACATGTAGACACACAAATAGTTTATAGTTGCCTGCTGAAGTCAGTTTTGTTTACAGTATGTATGGTACAGGCACGCACTTAACACTATTGGCTTATCTGAGAGAAATCTGTCTGTGAGAATCAGAGGACATTTTAAGATGAGCATGTTAATTACTAGCAACTGAAGGTGACAATTAAGTCTCTTTGGGTGTCTTTTCATCTCTGTCCCTAGCTGAGATATGTGCTTTAATTCAGTTCCATAGTTTAAATAAGCATAAGCTAATTCTTATGACCCAAATTTGGTCCTGAAAGCACAAGCTCTTAAGTGCCCATCCTGGGAAACTTATCCATTAAAATGAACTTAGGGGAAAAAAAAATAAAATAAAAAAAAAAATTAAAGACTTTTAGAAGGAGGAAAAGGGGAAGAACCAAGTAGTCCTGGTCGGAAGACAGCATGCACTTTTTTTTTTGCAACAGTGCCAATTCATGTTTTCTTACTGTATTTGTGGAATTAAGATATCAAAGGATACTGTTTCGCATCATATTAAATTCAATCTTACTGAGAGATTATACCAAATAGGGTAGCCCTGTATTCTTCATGTATGTCTCTTCCTTGTCTCTTGCTGGATCTCAAAGGCCTGTGGCCATGGCACATATCAGGTGATCTTTAGTGATCCCATCTGCTTCTCAGCTTGCACCTTGTAGACATGTGGTGTCAATGGTGGTGTGGAGTGGGAGGAAGGGCACTCAGTGTCTGCCTGCAGTTAAATCTGATTAAGGATAAGCTGAAATTGCACCCAGAGGCCACAAAGATATTGAAGTGTGTCTTACTTAAAAGCTCTTTTCTCCCACTTACTCATAGTTATCAGGCAAGCTTTGAGGGAGGAACTTGCCACAAGCACACTGGCTATCTGAGTTTGGGAATCCTATCATGCTCAGGTTCTCCAGGAAAGGTTCTTCTGGTTTAATCATTGAAAGACAAAGCTAAAGTTATTATTTATTTTGGTTTGCTTTGGGGTTGTTTTTTGGTTGGTTGGTTGAGTTTGGGTGTGCATTTTTGTCTGTGTGTGTTTTGGTTTTGTTTGGCTGGTTGGTTATTTTTTTGCTTGTGTTATGTTTTGTTTTGGTGGTTATTTTTTTCCTGGCACATAAGTGGCAGAAAAAATTAAGAAAGCATGAAAACAACTATTCATTCTACCATCTGAACCTAAAACCCCACCATTTCATCAACTTCCCTTCCCCCATATGTAGACAGACACCACAGAGCTTTCCTAAAATGCGAGCAATACTCCTGAAAGCATATATCTGGTTATGCAAAGCTTTCAGGTCCTCACCCTGTGCCTGTCAGGGCAAACTTGTAAACATGGTGTGTCTCTTCTTCCAGAAGGGAAGAACCAGGCACCCATATACCTAATGGTAATGTAATGCACTCTTTTTGCTATTTATTTATTCCTTGGTGAACGAGATCTATAGGCAACCAAAAGAGAGGTTTTTTTCCCACCCTTTCCTCTTATGTTGAACACATGATGAATCCAAAATGCTAAATACTCATAAGAAAACACAATTCAGCTAGTACAAACTCACTCTGTGGATCCAAATTTGTTCAAAGACATTTCTAAAGGATAACTTTGTCCTGGAAGATCTTCTGCCAGATTACATGTCATCTGTCATCCTGCAGTGGATGTGAAGCCAGAATAAATATTGTATAAGGTGTTCTAGCTAATTTAACAAAAATGCAACATATGATCAGACCTGATATAGTCTAAATCTGTACTAGGAGGTGAAATGGTGGTATACAGTTCTGGTATTCCTGAACACAGAGCAATAGCCCCAGTCCAATAAAGCTAACTAAATCCTCTTCTAATCCTCCACCTAAAGTTGCATGCACAACATGGGTCATTTCCTTTTTCTCAGTTCTGAGCAGAGTGTTTTCTAAGAGGTACTCAGCATCTTCCTCAGTTGTTCTGGGGTCTTGAATCCACTGATGCGCTCCAGGGCTAAGCATAGAGTATCATAGAAAATTCCTGCCTATCCAAATATTTTATTCTCTTGTGCCTGCAGTGAGAAGAAGCTTAGCAGTGGGAACCTACAGTTTAATTGTTTATTTCCAGAGGTACTGGCTTTTCTTCAGAGTAAACAAAACTGCATTTTTGTGTAATTTGTTGCCAGAAACAATGTCCAAAATAATTTAATAGATGCTCTAATTGCTTCCAAATTAATAGTTCAATAATTTGCCATATTGCTCACCACTCCCGAAGAAAATCCTCTGAATTAATGGTGCTGTTACTCTCTAGGTCTGTGTTGTGTTCCATATGCACACGCTCCAGCGCTAACACAAATGCTTGCCGAGTCACAGTTCATACAGCCCCATGCTGTTTCCCTGGACTCTAAATCTGCAGCACACACACTTCCCTGTGTTTCTTTAAATGTTTTTTTCTGTAACAATTTTTATGTACTCCACTCTACTGGAATATTGACCACCTTCCATAAATTTTCATCAGCATATGGGGAAATCTCTTCTTTTACAAACACAAGCTGCCTTCCTGAAGTCTTCCCAGCAGTTGGGAGTGTTTGAAATCTGGCCTCCTCAGGGGACTCTGAACCCAAAATCTCAAGATCCATTCTTTTTGAGCCTGCCTTATAAGGAGAAATTGTGAACTCTCCTGTTGATTTATCTCCTGATTGTTGCTCTTATTTAAAATCATGTAATTCACATGTTTTTTCAGCTTCCCATGGAGTGTATAATTCTTCAGATAGAATTAAACTTTCTCAGTATTCTGTTATGCCTGATGAAATTATTAAATTCAGAATTATTACACCCATCTTTTGCCAGAGAAAATGGGAACTTTTGTCTTCTTCTTTGCTACTTCCTTTATTTGCAATTTAATAAAAATTAAGTAAAGTAAAGCTTCAATCTTTGGTTATTCCCTTTACTCACAGATAGTTTAACATGTGAGGGGCTTCTAAAGATCCTTCCTTCCACTCAGCTCTTTCCCCAGGTTTGCTGTCTTCATGGTACATTCAGGTTTCAGTTTTCCCAGAGGCAGCAGATTTTGTAGAACAACAGTTTTATTTTAGTTCTATGATCCTATGATTTGGTGTCTAGAATTAAATTAAAGTGCCATATTAAGACAGAGGAACTCTCTGTCAACAAGGGTCGGACAGAAACAGTCTCATACAGCAAAAAAAGAAGGACCACAGATCTCATCAGCAGGACCTAGGAGGTGGGGTAGGATTTAGCTTTACCCTTCCTCAGCCTCTAAATTCTGTAGTTTATGGAGCTTCTACACAGAGGCTGCAAATGTATGGAGCAGCTGCAACCTCACTCTTGAAGCTGGACTTCTGTCTGTCTTCCACAGTTGCCTATTTATTCCATAGAACTCAGGAAAGATACCGTAAGCAAGGAGAAAAGGCCAACATCAACATAGACTCTCAGCCTCACAAGTCAGACTGCCACTGGTGCACTGGTTAGTACCAAGAGTGGAGATAGAAGGCTAATACATATCACACAGTAAAAAATACTAATGGAGGGGAACAATGCCTAAAAACAGTCAGTCTGTTCCACATTTGGTCTTAGAATAACATAACTGTAGCAGCGGCCACTACGGAAAGCTCAGTAATTCTGAGTACTTATGCTCTCCACATCATGGGGGAAAAAAAAAAAAAAAAAAAGTAAAAAAAAAGGTATATGTATATATGTGTGTGCACATATATATATATACACACACATATATCCATTCCACTGAGTACCATTTCTGGATGAAGGTATTACACAGGGACCAAGATGTACCATATAGACAGACAGGCAGCAGCAGGTAAAGGATGTGAAAAGCGACATGATGGCAGGCATGGAACAAGGTAAAATCAATTGATATTTTGAATAGGATTGCATTCGACTATACAGTCAGCAAAACTGGACAGGAAATGTCATGAGTACAGCCTTTCTTATGCCATTTGCAGTACTTCCCGCTTCCAGGCAGGCCAGATATTTTGCCAGTACAGGCTCTTAACTTTATACCATGAAAAGAACAAGGAAGTGCAAAAATGCACAAAAATAAAGATATTAAAATTAACTAGCAGAGTGTTTCCAACCTCTTAAAGAGGGCTACTCCCACTGTATCTTGGGTCTGAGTCTGAGGTTTTTTTAATCTTGTTTTCCTTTACTTTATTCAACTTCACTATAAAAGATGGTCCCAAGGCACAAAGCTCACATACAAATTCTAACTTTCCTAACTTTGGGCATGTCTGAATCTAAGGATTTGCTTCAGGCTGAGTAGAAATAACCACTGGTCCAAATGTCACTTGTTTTTCAAAGTCTGAGGAGCCTGGAACTAGGCTTAGAGGCATCTCAGTCCAACATACATAAATAGAATGCAGAGAAGACCAGAATTTTAGAATAAGCGCAAATCCCAGGAACAAAAATCTCTTTAGATGATGCAGCATTGTACTGGGTCTGGCTGGGATGGAGTTAAATTTCTTCAGAGCAGCCAGGATGATGCTGTGCTTTGGATTTGTGACCAAAACACTGCTGACAACCCACCCATGTTTCAGCTACTGCTGAAAAGTGCTTGCACAGCGTCAAGGCCTTCACTGTTTCTCTCTCTGACCCCTATGAGTGAGGAGGCCAGGAATGGACAAGAAGCTGGGAGGGGACACAGCTGGGACAGCTGACCCAAACTGACCAAAGGGCTGTCCCATGTCATATAACATCATCCTCAGGCTGGGCATCAGTCTGCTTGTGGGACATGGTGAGTGATTGCCTTTGAATCAATTGGTTTTGGGGTTTTTTTCTTCCTTTTTTCCCTTTCACTTATTGAACTGTCTTTATCTTGATCCATGAGGATTTTCTCACATGTGGTCTTTCAGTCCTCTCTGAATCGCAGTGAGGGGGGAATGAATGAGCAGCTGATGGGTGTTTAATTGCTGGTCAGGATCAACTCACCACAAAGTGGAAAGCATACAATGTTCCAAAAATATGAAAGGAAAAGAAAATTATTTCTGTTCTGATTGTGTCAGATGAAAGTGGAAATTAAATAGGTAAAATACTCTTCATTTTTTAACCCAGGGTATGTTCATAGGCTCCATGGCCACACTTAAGTATGTACAAACCATTTTTTCTCAGGTATCACTTCTTTATTACTAGGCATTAGGTTTGGATAGCCTGATTAGGTTTCCACGCTGCAAAATTGGGCTTCCTAAGTATGAACAGAAGCTTTATCACTGCTCACATCTCAAAAACAAGTTTTAAAAGAGATCTATAAATATTTTGCTTCTCTATAGCAAATACACTATCTAGACACTAAGTAAGTTTCACAATACAATAATGAGACAGGTAAGTAAGTTTTATTACCCCATTTTCAAGATAGGCAAATCAAGGAAGAGACATGGAGAAGTCTGTGCAAGGCCAGAGAGGTAGTGTCTGAGACAGGGATGGCTGGCTTTCCTTTCTTTAAACTCTGCCTTCAGGTCTATGGATGACATTCTGCCCACTGTCCCTGTAGTTTTACTTCTTTATTTCTTTTGGAATCCTGAAATAGAACATTTGGAGTAGTCAATGTTTGATACAACATTTGCTACAAATATGTTAAAAATCTCTACTGATGGTGAAAACTACCTCCATCATGCACGACTAATATACCAATTTGTGAAACTCAAAAAGGCCAGAGAGGTGCATAGTTTAATTTTGTTTATTTATGCTTGCCAATTTAATCCTTTCTTTAATAATTCAACAATAGCACTGTTGCTCCTCCCTCTTAATTAGTCACTGGCTCTTTAAACTGAATGGCAGTAATCGTAAGAGTTTCTTCATGTCTTTCATGTTATAGAAAAGAACTCAGATTTTTTTTTTTTTTTCCTCTAAGTCGTTGTTGAATTTGACAGCAGGACTATTCATTGCAGAACTAGCTGCAATTAGAGCAATTATGCAGATCACATGTCTTTTTTTCTTACTACAGCTTTTCTAAGCCAAAGAAAAGGATACGGAAAGACAGATCGACAAGTGGACCACCTACTGACTAGGTCCCACCACGGAATTGGAGAATTTGTTAAATACCTTTGTGCTGGAGGAAATTCCTGCTCGGTGCTTTGCATCTCAGTTTGCCAAAGGTCATCATCCCAACAGCACCCCATGCTCTGTTCCTGCGTCCCAGGCAGGAAGGGGATGGCACACTCTGCAAATACTGATACACCCCTGTTCTCTGCAAAGTGGTTTAGAGTGGATAACTGAACCAAATTATGAATCAGAGAGGAACCACCACAAAGAACAACAGAGTAGTCAGCATTGTAAAAGTTACAGAAGGAAAAAGATCTTAGTCTCAGGCACCTGTTTGTCTAGCCCACTCCTCACAAAGAAAAAACAGGTCACTAATCGAGACATATAGCACAATATGATCTCTCTTCCTTATTGAAAGAACATTTTTACTTCAGTAAGAACTGCAGGCTTACAAAGAATCTTTCAAAACTCTACCTTCATTCACACTAGATACTTCTATGCATGTGAAATCTTGACCTTCAAAGAAGACTGTGAACAAAGTAAGAAACTGCTGTCTCGCAAGGCACAGTTGCAAGCATGATTCTGGTCCTTCAGACTCAGAAACACATAAAAGCCTAAAAATCTGAGTATTGCCTTTAAATATCTAACTGAAAGGAAAATTAAAGAGACCAACAATCATCTGTAACATGATTTATTGCCTTGTCAACAATGCCTTTTAGTCCTGCTTTTGCCTGTGAAGTAAACAGAAGTATCATGTCCAAGCTTCAAAATTCTACAGATAAGTTTGCAAACAAATATGTTACTCTGTGACAGCTTCTAAACATACAAACAAAATGGAGTCAGACAACTGACCACCCCTAAAAAAGATTGTGCAGTAACTTGACAAACACTGATGGGATATCAATTTCGTTTTTAAATTCCAGCTGAACTTTCAAAACAAATAACACATGTCCTTAGAGAAAACTTGATGAAACAGATATTTTCAGTTCCACGTGGACCACTTGGCTTCATGTGAGAGCTCCAGTAGCAGCAAACACTACACATAAGTTTGTAAAACATTTTAGGTAACAATTCAAAACTTCGAAAAATTTGCCATTTGAAGGTGTGGCTTTTTGCCTGTAGACATGCGGAGAAGGTGAAAACAAAATAGATTATCAAGGAAAATCAGTTTATTATTTGTTCGCTCGGGGATTGCAAAAATATATTTCTTACATGCTTGTACATGTTACGCAGCCTTTATCCCCTCATCCCTCTCCCTGCATAGCTCACAGACATGGGATAGATCTACATCCAGATGTGAAAAGAATATTCTAACTATGAAATGTTGACAACCAGCTCCTGCACTCACATTGTTAGAACCTCCAGCACAGTACAGCTCTTTTGTGTTGTGTTGCTGGAAGAAACAGATCCAAGAATGTTCAAATTTCACTGCTCATTCTCGTTGTGGCACTGTAGTAAGAAATTTGTAATACAGTTTTACCTCTTAACAACTTGGTGACCTGCATCTGTCTTTTGAGAGAATTTGCAACTAGTATAAGATGGAGCAGGGGAAAAAAAAATAAGGTTTGCAGTAAAATCAGTGGAATTTAAAGGTGAGCTCTAAGCCACCTCTATGTATGCTTATCTTCCCATTCAGTGAGCTGTGCACACCAACTGCATGCATGAATAGCACTGGATACATAACGCATTACACACACATTAGACTTTGTTAACTTGGCCCAGTTTATACGGGACTGATTCTAAAAGCCTTTAATAGAATTACTCTCATTAATGTCGAATGGCTTCTAATCAGGTCCCTAACCAAGCAATTTGACACTGAGACCTATTTTTTTAAGGACTTCTTAAAAGTTTTGAGTTCAAACCTGAATTTTACTTGATCTATAGCAAAAGCCCACGTGAAATGTATAGAAAAGTGATTTTACCTTTAATTAAGCTTTATTACAGGCTTCAAATGATTCAAACATTTGTGCTTCTTCGACAGCCAATTAAGGACACCGGTTTACTGTAAATGTTCTTAAAGGGTAGTGTAAACTTTTAACTTGTCACGTCTAGAAGCACAAGAAGCTCTTGTCACTTCTTGTCTGCTCAGATGAACACAATGAATAATGTTACCTGGAGATTCCAATGCATTTTAACAACTAGAGGGTCCGTAGCAGCAGGAAAATCTTAGTTGTGTTTGCAATACATAGTTTCACACCAGCAAGCATGATAGGTATGAGTGGCTGCTCCTCTAATAAATACAGGGTTGTGAGATCACCCAAAGTTGCTCCTTGTCTTTTCCATGGTGTCCTCCTAATGCACTTAGCATGGAAGGGGCAAAGAGCAATGTTATAGCATCCATCAAATATGTCTTGTATTTAGCTGCACCACTGCATTGAGATATTATATATCACATTTGGTATAACCCCAGTATAGTAGACTCTTTCTGTAAGTCACCATTTCCTCAGATTAGTTTCCCTGTCTGTTCCAGGGCAGCATAGCAGCCTGCTTTTCTTAATACTGAGCTCAAGGTAAAGCAAGAATTCTAATCAGGTAATTTTAGCAGTTTTTCACAGAATGTCCAGCTGTATTTTTGAATGTAACTGGTTTTCTGATTCTGTCTTAGTTTGCTTTACATACACTTATGGGTGGTTTTGCAATGTATTATGCAACATGTTATCTTTAAAAAATGTTATTTGAATATCTGGAGATACAACTTTTCAATTAACAATCACATTTTCATCATTTTTAGTCTGTCAGGCTTTGAGCTCCACTTTTTTGTCTTTCCAAGAATAAATCTGGTAATCTCTTCTGAGTTTCATCAGGTCACTCCAGTTTTCTGCGATATTCCTCATGAATGGATTTCATTATCTAAGAACAAGTTTACTTGAGATATTTAGTTGCTACAGCTGGTTTCCATGTGTTAAATTCTTATCCTGACAGTGTCTCCCTGTGACACTAGAGATTAAAAGCTTGCCAGTTGTGTTATATTGTTTTCTCTGTTTATGTTGAA
This sequence comes from Chaetura pelagica, assembly GCF_000747805.2. Lineage (NCBI taxonomy): Eukaryota > Metazoa > Chordata > Aves > Apodiformes > Apodidae > Chaetura > Chaetura pelagica. The sequence goes on along the minus strand of NW_009953597.1, from coordinate 229,051 downwards.
AGGTTTTCCATTTGGTCTTCACCTGTGGTATTGCTGGTGCTGAACAAAGCGTGTTCTGTTGGAGAAGGAATTCTTGTTCTCCTAATGCATGCAGTTGCATTCAAGCATCATTTCCTGTAGCTGAAGCAACATCAACAATATTATTCAGAAATGGTTGCATCGTCTTTGTCATCTTAAGACCACCTCACAGCCAAGTTAACAAAATGTATCTGCGCATCTAGAGAATCTGAATCAGGAATAAATACACATTTGGTTCCACTCCATAATCAGCCAGCATTGTCCAGTTACATGACCTGAGTAGGTGCCCTCCCTCATATATGCTGGGAACACATCACCCTGGCTCAGTGGGCTAAACTCTCTTCAGCGTTACACTAACGTAAAGCTGGAGTATTTCTTCTAAAGACAGGAGGGTGATATTCTGCTGTGGAGCTGATCAGAAAACTGGCCAGAACTAGACCTGATCAAGCAACTGAGAACACAATTGACTAAATGAGCACAGGACACTGTCCTTGCACCTCTGTTGCATGCTGCTGGACTCCTCTGTCATACTGACAGTAACAAGACTGAGGATTCAGTTTCTTTAACTTATTATTGAATGTCTACCAAATACTGTGATTTCTTATTAATTATTTTAGTTGTGGGAGTGATTTTTTTTTTTGTTTTGTTTTGTTTACTTTATGGATGGATAGATTAAATGAAAAAAACAAACACCAAAACTAAGTGACACAGGATATGCCAAAATTCATCTATGTTGGCAAGTTCTAACTAATCACGGAAAGCAGAGGATATTGCTTGTCTCTCAAAAGGTAAAAATGTCACTCTTCTGGTTAGGAGGAGATCTTCAGAATGCCCAGACTTCTTTAACTCTCAGTGAGACCTTGCTTCGTTTGCTCTGTAATTGCTCAGTTGCTGAATCAAAAATTTCAAATTACAAATATTTAGCTCTTAATTATCCAGTTGAGGAATCAACACAGAAGAGACCAAGTGGAGATAAGGCTGATGCAGAAGGGAAAAAGGAGTGAAGTGCCTGTGGGTGCAGAAGAGCTTGACAAAACTTAGAACCAGAATGAGTGAAACTTTTCCTCATAAACTGCGGGAGTTTAATTTCCTAACAGCAGAGAAAGGTGGCAAAAACTGTTGCATCACTCACAATATAAATTCAAACCAAAACCACATTAATTTTAAAAAACAGTTAAGTCCCCTGAAATATGTGCTTTATTGTCAGTATCACATCATTTTAAAAGCTGGGGCATTTAACAGCAAGGAAATTAATAAGGAGATCATAAATCATATATTACTAACATAGCGAAGTTGCACAGTATTCTTATCAGTTATTAAAAAAGTCTATTTCAGCCTTAACTCTCACCAGGGGCTTAACTCTCCTAGCCTCATTTTAGTAATTAATTATTTTCTTTTATTAATTCCTTCTTCTATTTCTTCCTCACCTTTTCTCTATCCTGTGTGCTTCTCTTACTCTTGTTACGTAATACAATATAACAGAATGAAAAATCCATCTAAAAATTATCTGTAGATCAACAACTAAGGACTCACTAAATTTAAGATTCAGATGATGCTCTGTGGTTATAGGCGTGTTAATTTCACTTGCTAGTTATCACCATTCTCCAGACACCAGGTTACAGACAATAAACACACAGGTGAGCAAAAGTGAACATATAGGAGTCTTACATAAAATACAACATTTCCAAAACTTTCTAGAAGAAATTGGCTGTCTGAATTAGTTAGCAGCTTAACACATCAAGATCTCTCTTCTCCCCTCACAGTGCTAGTTTGCGCATCACTGTGCTGAAGACACATCACACTCTGCAGTGTGATGCAGAGTTACTGTTCAACACCACTGTAGGACTCTGCACTTTGAACATGGACTGCCAGTTATGCAGCATTGTGATATTATCTATCATGAAGATATGATACCTCAGAGAAGACCTCTCAGCAAATGCTGTACTGGATACAGATCACCATGCTCAAATGTCATTCAGGAAAACGTTCAGCTATGATGTCCCTTGTTTTTCATGACCAACAGCACTGAGCACAGGAAAGGCAGATAGACTGCAGAAAGGAAAAAAAATACTGGAAAAAAAAAGGATATGAAGGAGAGAGTTTGAGAAAGGCAAGAACTCTCATCAATGGCTTACTTTGTCTTTTGTGCCTAATCAAAGGACAACAAAGATGCTCCGACAGAAACTGCCAGTGCACCTCTGCTCTTCAGCA
>NW_009953597.1:220640-226751 GCF_000747805.2 Chaetura pelagica | reverse complement strand
ATCTGCAGAGAAATGCATTTTTTCTACCCATGGTAGAGAAATGCCAGAATTGTCTCCTTAATGATTTGACACAGCAAAAAGAGTTTCTGAGGTAAGAGATCAGTGTCAACCCCTTGGAAACAAACACTTTGCACTTACAGTATCTTTCTTTGTACCTGGGCCATTCTTACTGGATATCTGTGTTTCTGCCTTCCATCTTATTTCAGACCTAAAATCTACCAGGATGTATCACACTTAGCTGAGTCTTTTTCCAATTTTGTTTAAAACTATTAAACAATGAAGAAGAACTTCCATTCCTGAAGTCTTGGCATTTGTTTAATTACTACTACAATAGGGAAGATAATATACAGTTCCACTAGTGGTCACACACACCAAACAGAACTACTTTTCTGTTTGGTAAACCCTTTGACTTCCTCACTACTCAGGAGCAAGAAAGTTTGTGAATGGTATCTTAGGAAAAAATGATGGTCCACAGCTGTTACCTGAACTTCCTGAGGAGATAATTATTAAAAAATTATAAAATAATTATTTCTTATTTAACCACAAACAAATAGACGTTATATGTCCTAGAATGCCCTTTCTCAACTTCCTTGTGTGGAACACAGTGTTCCAAAATCTGCCATACTTCCTAAATGATAGGTTGGTGCTCTTTCAGAGCCTTCTTCCCCATTAATAAACCCAACTAGGTCATATGTTTTGGTAGACACAGTCTGTAGTAAAGCAGCTCTTACCCATTTCAGGGCCCACCAGGTTCCACTGCACAAGTTCCATGCAAAGAAAAGGCACGTGTAAAATGCACAAGAGTTGTACTGGAAACAGTGGAGGGTCTCAAGTTAAAAGGGCTGCTCTAATAATTATTTCTACACATTATTCAGTGGAAAAGGTGCACAGGTTCTCTTGCAGGTTAAAGACATGACTTTCTATTTCCCCACACAACAAGAAAAGACAAAAAAAAAAGATTAAGCATAATCTTAATCTTTTTTGTTAAATTTTGTTAAATGAAGTTAGTTCATTTTGTTAAAATTAAGTTAGTTTCTTAGGCATGTACATTAATATCAAGGTAAGTTTCACTTGAACAAAGATAAGAAAACAAGAACAGATAAGAAAATCCCATGTCTAAATAAGGTACAAAATGTGGCTGCTAATCAGCTAAATTCCAGCTCTCCTAACAAAAGAGTCTGCAATAGTCTCTCAGCAGGGTTTGGGTACAAATGCAAACAAGCCCAATGAGAGATCATGAAATGAGGGTGGGCTGTGCTGGAAGATGAGGGATTGTATTTTCTCTCTTCAGGTAAAGACATTCAACTACTATTTAAAAATAATGTTTACAGTTTGAAAATTGGGTTGGATTCTCACTTGCTACTGGACCACTGTTTTTAGCAAGAACATTATCTCAGCCATATGCTAACAACATATTGGCCTAAGAAAAGAATAGTGAAAGTACTTTTGCACTTGATGGTTTCTATGATACTATAATAGGAAAATAAAATCCTACAGCTACTTACAGTATAGCTGAGTCAGTTCTACAGAAAAGGGTAGTTATACTAATTCTGACTGGGGCGATTGAGAAACAAATTAACTGGAATGTTAAATCTAGAGAACAAAAAAAACCAGACAAACCAGCTTCTTCCATGTGGACAAATTCACTCAATGAGTCATTTCAGATGAATGATCTTTCCACCATTATACCAAGGACACTCAAGATAAATTTCCATAGATAGAATTCATATTCAAACACTAGAAATGCCACACTGATGCTTACCTTCTGTGTGTATTTCAGACTCTATAACTGGAGTTTCAAATCCAATAAGAAGGTGGAGAGGGAAAATGTGCAGTTTTTCTCTAGAAAAGCACTCAAGATTTAGTGTCACAGGATGCTGGCTCAGGCAACAGAGCGAGTTAAAGAAGATTCCTGCTTCCACCAGCCTTCTCTCTCCACACCTTAGCCACTTATCCCAGCTGTGTCCTGTGGATTGCCAGTGAAGTTAGTACAGGTATTTGCACTGTTCACTAGATGTCTGAAAAATCAAACTAAACCAAACCAACCAAACAAAAAAAAGTTGGGTTTTATTTTGTTTTGTTGTTTTGGTTTTAATGTAGGTTACTATTATTCTAATGACATAGTTTAGATTTCAGCCCAATCAAAGAGGTGCATCTGCACAAATGAGAAGATGGCAAAAAACCATGTTGGCACAGGCATCAGTACAAGTGGTAGGAGTCTCTGGATAGTTTTGCAACTAATGCTAAATACTCTCAAACTATGCCCACCACTGTGTTCAGAACTGTACAGAGGTGGGACCCAATGCCTCAAAAAAGACCAGAAATGCAATCAGCAAAGTAAAGGTGAGAAAAAGCAGAGAGAGAACAGAATGGAAAAATATCTGGTGGAGTTTTATTCATGAAAACAGAATGAGGCAGTACTAATCCAAATATCAGTGATCACGAAAAGTCTAGACCCAAGCCTATTTAAAGATCTGGACAAAAATTATATTTCTTCACTACCAACAGACAGGAGATGAAGAATCCTGTCCTTTATTTCCTCATGTGAATCACTGAACTGCCATTAAATTGCTCAGGGGAAATGCAAGGAAGGCTGGGGCTGGAGGACACCCTGGGCAGACGTCTGCCCTGCCAAAAACCCATCGCAATTTTTCTGCTTGTGTCTCCTGCCCTAGACTCTTTATCCCGATTGAGTACTTCCACTTGCCCAGTTTCTTGTCTTTGCTATGTTCAGGGCAGAAGCCTTTCCTCTTCTGCACTGCCAGAAAGCTCATTAAAGACAGCTGTCAATTATCATACTCACTCCCATAGTGACCAACAAGAAATGGGAACAGTAAATGCTGCGTAAATGTCATGCTTTGCCATGGACACAGGGATGGGGATATGGACCCTACAGACTACATGCTAGGAACAGTAAGAGGCATGTCTAGTGAGGATGAGCAACTTCGAGCTATTGACTACTGAAGGCAAAAATTGTCTAATATACAGCTGAAGACTGTCACTCAGCATTTTTACATACACAGGTGGCTGTTCATGAGAACAGCAATATAATCAAAGCAGAGATCCAATCCTGTTTCAAAGCAGAAGGAGGCAGGTATCTGCTAATGAAAAACTGGAAATATAATTGATCATGTGTAAAACCAGTGTTTTATTAAACAAATAAACAACAACAAACAACCAAAAAAAAGCACAAAACAAAGAAACACAAAAACAAAATAAGCAACAAAACATCCCAGACTTTATTCCCTTTAAAAGCAGTTGAAGTTAAAAATAAATAAAATCAGAGGCAAGCCTGTTGCATGGAAAACTGCAGATCAAAAACTATGTACCAGCAAATTGGATCATATGGTGGCTGGTGTCAAATGATCAAACTGAACTGTTTATAAAAAAGTTATGGCTGAAGCTAAGGAAATCTGAATACTCCTTTGGATTCCAAAACTATCCATCTTTTTAAGGCAATGTCTAGGTGACTCCCTGACACAACCTTCATTCTTTGTAGATTTCTCTTCCCTTCTCTTTCATCTACTATGTTTCAGACTCTCCCACTCCAAAAGCTGACGAACATATACAGCCAGTTCTTTCTGAAAACATTATCTGTTTTGGAAGGTCTTCATGGGCCAGCATATCTGCTTGCAGGACTTCTTCCTAAAGGACTGTGGGCTGCCACTTCCTTTGAACAAATAGGCCCTCTGTGGTTTCATCCTTTATTATAACCCCAGGGTGTCTAATACATCTCTGGAGCACTGCTTTGCTCAACTCACATAGAAAAGTGCTGGAAAGTTGAAATGAAGCACAGCACAGCAGAGAGGCTGCCAGAGCTGGTGAGCCAGAGGGATTTTCAGGCTGGGAAAGGACTAGAAAGCAAAGAATAATTTCTGAACTAGGTAAGCAAAATACCAAGAAAAGAGGCAATTAGATCAAATACGAGGAAAATGAGAACAGAGACTGAAGTCAGATCCTGGATGACAATAATGTGGAACTAACAATAGAGGAGAGATTCAGGGCTTACTATCAGTAAGTAAAGGACAAGACAGAGACACATGGAAACTTGCATTTTGAGCAGTCAGCCAGATACTGATTTTGGTCATAGCAGAGGAGTAAGAATGTGTGTGTGGGGGGGGGGAAAGAGATAAAAGGCTTAGATTGTAATAGTGATGAAATGGACCAATTTAGTGCTCTTGCTCAGAGAAGAAGTTTTCCCTGGAGGGTGATGTGTACAGGCAGCTAACTGGCCTCCAGTAGAAGCCAGCTCAGCTACAAGCAGTCCACATGCAGCAGGTACGCTAAACAAACTACACCAATGCTGACAGTCCCCTCAGTGGTCACTTCATCCACTTGGTATGCAGGATACTTAATTCCTAGCTGTGTCAGGAAGAAATAGCTTAAATTAGAATGTGGCATGGGTTAGAAGTGCAGGAGTTATTGCTTTTTTTCTTTTTTTTCTTTTTTTTTTTAGGAGTGAGGGTGCAGAGTAGTCTGCCCAAAGGACTCAGCTGTGATGAGGTACTTAGCAAAACTTTTGCAGCTCAGCGTAAACTCTGAAATGGGTTCAAATGCTCCACCATATGACCAATGTTCAAATGCTTCCACACTAGCTCTGACTGCCATCTGTCTCAGCAGCCTCAGAAAAGAGGATTCTGTAATAACAGAAAAAATGCCTCTGGGGACTAGTAGGTCCATCCTCTTTTTCAAAGTCTGTTTTTACGTATAGCATAACTTTCACAACATTTTTGTTATGTGATGCGATGCAGCATTAGGAAAAGATACTTGACGACAATGATGTATTATTTATCAAGTCTACCCATTCCTAGTGGCTTAGGTGCCCGTGTATAAAATACTCCGTCCAAGTTGGAAGTAGACACATGACAAGAGTGGCTTAGTTTTTTGCTTGTAGCTTGTGTATTTTGTGCAAGAATAAAAACCCCATCATCTACAGCAGGAAAAAAAGGCAATCAAAATTACAGTAAAATTCACTAAGAAAAGATTAGGAAACAGATTTTTAATTTATCCTCTGGAGAAAAAAACCCTGAGACTGCACAAGGTTCAGGTTTTGCGACCCACTGATTGCCATGTACTTCTGTAAGGTCACCATTCATGATTAAACATACCTTAAGCATTCCAGATATAGGAAGAGCTGACTTGTGTAATTATCATTGAACCAATCAATAAGGAGTGCTAATTGCTAGAGGAGATTTAATGTCATATTCAATGACTGTACCTTTATGAACATTAGCTTCAAGATGCAACTACCTGTGCCTAACACTTTTTTTTTAGCTGGTAAGATCTTGATTGAGGTTTCAGCAGAATGATGGCTAAAGAGTGGGCCATTACCTACGAAATCCCAGGAAAGGTGAGCTATTTGGAGGTCTTGAACCTACAAACAAGAGTAAACAGTGTGTTGTAATATACTGAGCAAACCATAATGCAAACTACAGGAAAAAAATACTAACAGGGAAAAACTAATGGCTGGCACATGAATGATTGAAGACATAGTAAAAACAGGGAGGTAGAAAATGGATTTCCCCTTCTTTTCCCCTCTAAAAGCAGAGGATGTGGGAAGATGTTAGTCATTGAGATATTACTGATCTTTAGGGGAAAAATGAACTTAGGGCAAAGAGTGGTTTAAAGTGGAACGTGGTTTTGGCTGTCTGCATTTTACTATTTCTACTTTATTAGGAAAGGAGTGGTTTTAAAGGTAGGTCTTGGAGGAAACAAAAAGGAACTCTATGTTACTGCATGACTTTCTGTAAAGCATTTAACTTCTCATACTTCGTATCTCTGTGAAACAGAGAATGATGGCTGCCTGACTTTGTAGGACACCTTGGGTTCCTCAGAGAAAAAAAGAAACCCTGCAACATTTACACTGGTACATTGCATAGTGCTTCTCATGTTCAGGTGCCTTCACAGCCTGTAATGGATACTCTCAGTGGGTCTGTTTGACCGCGTTTTATAGATGCTTCCTCTACCTTTCAAACAAAGGAGTAGTTCCAGAGGTTGTTCAAAGCCATTGTAAGGGGTTCTAAGGCTTGGTCTGAGTAAATGACCATTGGGGCTTGGGTGGACCTGAGTTTTCCCGCAGCCCCCCCAGGCAGGCCCAGCTGCCGGTGGCTC
>NW_009953597.1:149165-218394 GCF_000747805.2 Chaetura pelagica | reverse complement strand
GGCGCTGGCGGCAGAGCTTTCCCGGCTCGTACCAGGCCGGTTGGGCAGCACCTGAGCTCGGCGCTGCCCGCAGATGTTTCGCTAGAAAACATCTGGACTGGCTAGATCAAGAGAGCATCCCGTGAGAAAATTCTTGGATCCAGTCCGGTTCAGGAACTGCAAGTGATAAACACCTAATTCTCACTGGATCCCATCACACTGAAACATCCCCTGCTGCTGCAGCTAGGTACAATGACTGTTTAAAACGTCCAAACAACACTTTTTTTTTCTGACAGTTTGTGTCCAGTGTCTTAGGATTTCCTGACAATAGTCCTCAAAATGCAAGTTGCATATGTAGGGTTTAGCAAGGTGAGTGCCTAAAAAATAATTCCATTGTGCACTCGGGTGTGAAGATCCAAGTCTTTCTAGACTGTAGTTTGCACTACACGAATTTAGAGTTTAGAAACGAACATTTGCAGGTACAGAAGGCTTCATCTTATACCCCCAGTTCACAAAACCGCGGCTGGGTTTGCACAGCAGGCCTTTTACATCAGCCAGATCAAAGTAAGATGCGATTTTTATGTTGTAGAATCAATTCCCGTGCCTGAACTGCGTCATGGACTGAAGTCAAGTTGGAAGTGCACGTCTCAACCATTCCGAATCACTGCAAGGCTCAATAAGAGCTGTCTATTAAGATAAATAATTTACATAAGAAAAGCTGGGCATCGAGGTAGCACAAAACTTGATGGGTAAAAATGCAGTTACTTAGGAAAACTAAGTACCTGTTTCCCTTTTGGAGCACTTGGGTGGTAGGCAATGTTATTCCCATTTGAAGACTAAAAAATTTGAAAGGAAGCTGTCATGTCAAAACTGAGCCCCCAGCTTGAAACTACCGTTTAGGAACTGAAGTGCAAAGTTTTTTGTCTTAAACATGTCTTTTGCTCAAGGTGTTTCTCAGTATTCCTATCTTTTATCTTGGCCTTTATAGTGCCAAAATAAGCAATAGTCTGTTAGAGTAGGCATGTCTTCCCCTTTTGTCAGGCCAGCTGGCTGCTTTTTTATACCTTACACATCCAAACCTTATGTTGAATTACAGGAAAGAATGTAGTAACCTACTATTGCTTCTTATGTGTCAATGAAAGTGCCATGTATACACCTATAAGATATTCATAATAGATACATTACTGATCAGGTATACAGATAGAAATGAGAGAAAACAGTGTAAATAATGAAAAACTGGAAAATACATTACTAGATATGCAGATAAAAAGAAAGGGAGGCAATACAGTTAGTTAGGCAGATAGGTAAAGTGCAAGTAGGAGACGAATATGAGAATGTTAAATGCTGGGTGCATGAGAAAGAAAACTTCAGTAATAATGTGAACTAGGCTGATGGGTGATTCTTCATCTTCTGGCTCCAACCAGCCTTTAAGAAAAAAATGCAGGCACTGGGCACATGTCAAGAAATTCCATAGAACTTCCTGTAAGTCTTTGAGACTGGAGTAACTGGGTGATACATGGCACTGCGCTGTGCCAACCAAGAGCTCAGTGCTCTACCATTACAGTTACATGCCCTAAGAACTGTAGTGCATTTGCACAGTCTTGCTTAGAGTTTCCTTTCATGGGTATCTTTTTATGATGGCCAGTGTTAAATTTCTGGTATTTTCTTGCAAAATCATCTGCAAATGGCCTTTGACATCATGTTCGTTACTATGTTGGTGGTCAGTCTAATGTCTGTTCTTTTATTCCCTCCTAATGATTATACTACTTGCATCAGACTGTTCTGGTCCACTAGATAGAATTTCTAATTTGAGAATTCAGAGTTCATAAAATAATCCAAATGGCTGTGGTCTGGCCACACGTAGCTTAAAACGTCTGTAGTGTTCAAAGCCTATGTAAAATAATTCTATAACTGTATGTATTTAAATATGTGCATCATTTGCTCTGAAGCATATTGATCAGTCTTTGTACACTGTATCACTTGATAAAGATGTGTAAAAGAAGTACAGAAAGAGAATCCGGAAGTCTGGACTGATTGGTTTGCTTGTTACAGGTTTTTGCATAGATTTGGCAAAGCAGGAGATACTTGGCACAAAGAAAGAGGAAGTGCAAAGGCATTTGAGAATGGTGCAAGAATCTACTGTTTATTATTGAGAGGCAATTGCAAGCAATTAAAAATCTGTATTTGGTGTGAGGTGTTGAAAGACATTCTCTTACCTAGTGAATATACTATCAAAACTCTGAAAGAGTTAACCAGTAAGCAAAATTCTCTGTTAGAGGCAGGACTTCACAAGCTTAATGTCTATATATTGTAGCAGCTATGGCTAGGCAATTAAACTTTTTTCTGCAGATAATATTTTTTTCTACGTAAGCTGAAATATTAACGCTGAAAGTGCCAGAGCTAAGCTGTTTGCTTCTGCTTTAAAAGGATAATTACAAATCTTATGAAAAAAACATCCGCAATAATCTGAAATAGATTATTTAAAACACAGTGCTATGCATTAAACATAATATATTTGGTTAAATTAAATTTGTGAGCTCATCTTTAAGAAGAAAGTGTAAAAAGCTAAATCCAGATCCCACTATGGCTGGCCTAAAGAACTGAGTCATTACAAATGACTCAGAAAAATAATGGAATTTAAATATTCAAGACAAGGGGTAGTGAAACTCTGTATGAAAAAGTGGAAAGTGAAATACATACAGTTGCAAAGTTACAAACTAGAATTGTTCTGACAACAGTTAATTGCACAATTAGAGGTGAACAGACTAGTGGAAAACAGGTGTGTTCTGAAGATCTTACGAGCCATGAGGAGATGCAGGGTGCTATGGAAGAGAGAGCCATTAGGGTAGGTTAGGAGTGAAACAGTTAACATTAGGCAATATTTGGCTTGTGCTTGTGGAAAACTGGCCTTGAGAGATATGTAAGTTTATCAATGGAGACAAGATGGTAGACCCAGGAAGCCTGTGAATCAGAAATACTGGACAGCATCCCTTCTCCCAGTTTTTGTTATTTGGTGCATTCCTGGTAACAGCCAGAATTAGCTTTCCCTTTTTTGATGCTTGTGTGATTTGGAGAATATTCAGTCGAGTCTTGAAATACCTCCTAAGTCTATTTTCATAGCCATGCTGTTGACAGGAAAGCCACAAAACCTATCTGAATGACTGGACAAGTCAGTCAGATGGCAAAAAAAGCCATATGTTAATAGAGGCCTTTAGGTTACCTGTTGGTGAGCACTTGAGAGTTCCTGCAACTCACAGCTTCTAGTAAACTCTGTTGCTTTCAAACTTCTGTGATCGCCATCTCTTGTTACATAAATTTGAAGCTTTAACATCTCACTTATTGAAAAGAAGGGTTTTCTATTAATTCTTGGGAGACACAGCACAACAGAGAAAGGATCCTGTTTTACACTGTATTTCTCCAGGCTACATATTCTGCTTCATTTCCTACAAATTGTGCTGACATACTTCTCATTTATCCTGGATTTCCTTGCCAATACCACTGTGAAGTTGATATACAAGTCAGATAGACATAGAAGCTTATTCTTCAGAGACACATGAATTTTTGCAGTGAATCTAGTGAAACTGCCATTAATCGTCTTCATCTATGGCTCGGAAAAGCATTTAGCAGCAACTTAGACCTATCGTTTCGTCAACTGTTACTTAGTTTCTGTTGGAAAACCCTCTTCCCCACAGGACTCAACAAAGGTTACCTGTCACAAAACCAGAGGCTGTAGATACCCTGACTGACACAAGTGAGCAGATTAGCCTTTAGAAAATCAGTGCTTTTGGCTGCTGCAGCTAGTGCCACCCGTTTGGAGCTTATGATTTGGACAGCAGGGCCCACTTGAGCTGACACTGAAATTGACAGGCCTTCATTTAATGCCTGTTAAAGGCCTGTCACGTAACTTCAGATTTGAGTTCTTGGTTACTGATAATCTCATTTCTGTCACATAACCACAGCTTTGTTAAAGACAATGGAGCAAATACAGTGAAGCATCAGTATAAGCTAGAAAACAATCAGCCCAATGTCTCCTGTGTTTTCATTGGGCCTTAAAACTAGCACAAACCTGTAATACCAGCACTGAAATGCAGAGTTCATTTTTTTTTTTTCTTTTCCCTCATATTGCAGACATTTTTGGCCTACTAAACTGCATTTAGTAGCTTATTTAGCAAGCAAATCCTTGTCATAAGAAAATGGACTGAAGAGGTATTTCAAGACTCAACTAGGTATTCTCCAAATGTTAAAAAAAAAAAAATAAAAAAAAAATTGCCTCTGTTCTTTTTGCATGAGTCTTTTAAGAAAGTGGTGTGAAGCTCTCTGGGACTGTGATAAGGTAGTATAATGCAAAGCAGCCAAGGATTTTTTCTAAGTTAAGCACTGGAGGGAGCAACTTGGGATATAACATAGTCTACAAGAGCTTCTCAGTGGTGTATTTTACCCTTTTATCTTGCAGTGGCTGCACTGAGAAGACCTTTCTTTTAGAACAAAGTATGTGTCACTGACTTCAGGGAAAGTTTCTTTCACTGTTGGCAACTGTTGGGTGTTAAACATATATAGTCTGTAGCATTTTGTATAATTGGCACAAATATGATTGTGTTGGTAGTGTGAAGATGTCTAACTATACATTGAAAGAAGGAAACTTTCTTTTGAAAGAGCCATGAAAGTAAAGATATCCTGATATGTCATCTTGATTCATCATTTGTTGTAAACACAGCTTCTCACTGGATACAAATTAATTATTTGGTGCTAAAATATTCTCAATAGACTGGAGAAAGGAACACTAGCTTATTGAGAGGTGACTTGTGAAGCATCTGAGAAGCTGGGAGTGTTACTCTGGGATCTGATGCTGAAGACTTTTGCACTCTTAAGACACTGACGTAGGTTTTTTTCCCCTCACTTCTTTGTTTATATGGAGAAAGGAGGAGCTCCAGTAACTGACTCTGGGCATGTGAGTTTATTTTATTTTGAAATATGTGGGCTTCAAAATAAGGAAGGTTTTCTAGGTTTGTGCTCTTACAGAAGGTGGCGCATCATCAGTTTCTGATTGTTGTCATCAGGTGCAAGGAGCTTCTTATTCAGGTAGGGAACTTGATTTGAAGGTGCAGGAGAAAAACAGCTGATACTGCAAAGGTATTGGAAGAATGGAAGAGATAAAAATACCTTATCTGAGGCTCCAAGAAGGGAGAGAAATGCTGCATTAATTAGTATAGGAGTAAACTTTAGATCTTCCTATTCCTTTTTCTTTCTTAATTCTAGGTAGGGGCCAAGGTTGGGTCAGCACTGTTCCAGATCACATCTTTCCTGTCCTAATTGTATTCTTTCAGTAATTTTTCTTTTCTGATCTCTTTCAGGGTTTAGTGTGGCCTACTCCCCACCCTTGGCAAGTTATAGACTACCTTTACTCTCCAATTTTCTTCCTGCAAAGGAATACACACTGTTTGCCAAAAGACACCTAGGCGTGCTAAGCTTGAGACGTGGCCCAGGAGTCACTATATACAAATACACATACAGATACACAAATGTGGGTTTTTTACTTAATGCAAATGGTGATGTAAATTGCCAAAAAAAAGTTTTCTATTTTATCAGGAGTTTATCAATTTAAAGCCAGCAAACCACACAAAGGGTTAATAAATATTAGTTCCTTTCAAACCTGAAGTCCCAATGATGGCACAGAGAAGATGTTGTGTAACAAGATCAATTGATCAGAAAGAATGGGAGAAATGGCTCTTTTCCATTTTCCAAATCTGTTCCTGATGGTAGTCAAAAGGAGATTTTGCAAACTAAGTAGCTGAAATTGGGTAACTAGAAAACAAAGATTCTGTTAAGAGAAAAGAGAGCTTATTGTAAGATAAAGAGCCTGAAGTAAGGTTGTTGTCTTTAGCCAAGGAAGGAGTTTACTGTCATAATCTCCACCACCTTACATGGATGACTCAAAAAAGAAGGATAGTGTAACTGTGTGCAGAGAAGTTCAGCTACCCTGGAATGATGATATGGACAGTTAGTAGAAGAGTCATGCCCTTTAAGAGCTTGTGTGATCAGAGCACTGAAAGAGAGTATACTCTGACTAAAATTTTATACCTGGGAAAATTACAACAAAGTCCCTAGTGTTGGAAATGCAAGTACCAGTGCTATGGTATTAAAATAGTCAAACCTGGGTCTATTCTAAGCTGCATACACATGCAGATGTGCTGTGGTTACAGATACACCAAGGAAAATAAATTAGTACATTTAGGGAGTGGTAGAGTATAACCACCACATAGAAAGATCGTTGGAAAATGTCAGCACTGAAACAACATTCTGTCAAATGCTCACATGCCACAAAACCAGAAAACCATTGGAGAATATTGGAGAATACAAAGGTATGCCATGGCTACTTGCTTCATACTTAGCAGTAGTTCACTTGTCTCTGTGGCTAAAAATGAGAGGGAGGATGGAGAAAGAGCAGGGCTTACTACTACTAAATGTAAGTTTTCATTAGAAGCTGGATAAAGAAAAGGGTGTGCCAACTGGGTTCTGGTGATAGAGGCAATCTAATAGTCTCTGTATGTTGTTACAAAATGAGGGAAGATGAGAATCTTGTTTAACAGCATAGTAGTCAAGTTACAAATTATGTGATGATTCTTTTTTTATTTAAAGCCCTTGGGCAAACACACACTAAATTATACTTTTAAGAATAAAAATTAGTTGCAAGCCCAACTTAGAGATGGCAATGTTTGTGGGAGCTGCTCCTCTCAAACAAAATATGTGAAGTAGTGGACAAAGCTATAATAAAATGGAAGAAACAGAAGAAATATAAATAAAACATATTGAGGTGAATCAGTGTTGTGTCATAGCTCTGGTATAACTGTGGTCATGC
This sequence comes from Chaetura pelagica, assembly GCF_000747805.2. Classification (NCBI taxonomy): domain Eukaryota; kingdom Metazoa; phylum Chordata; class Aves; order Apodiformes; family Apodidae; genus Chaetura; species Chaetura pelagica. The sequence continues at coordinate 211,559 of NW_009953597.1, read as the reverse complement.
CTGGTGTGATGTGACCAGTGGCTGACAATGGCGGACATTTGTAGAAATGAAAGGCAGGGGGAACATCTCTACATGTCAGCTTGTCCATTGCAGTGCCCTTAGGAGGATCAGATATACCCATGTCTTTCCTGGCAGATACCTAACCAGTTTTCAAAAGTTTTCAGTAAGGAAGCTCCACAGCGTCAGGGCATGGTCAGTCCCAGTGGCTTGTTATCATCTTTGTCCTGGTAAAGTCTAAGCTGTATCTGTCTTGCAGTTCAAAGCTGTGTTTCTTATGTATGGGTATAAATAGTAGCAACATCAGAAAAGTTGCAGCGTTCCACTCTGCCTGCCACCCTCTTGTATCTTTTTTCATCAAAGCCCAGTCCTCTCCCTTGTTTCACGTCAGTTGGCCTTTCACTGATCAGTCTTGCTGTTTGATCTTTCTAAGTGATCCTCACCTTCTTGATCAAGGATCTGCTAGAGTCATACATCTGAGCACAGCATAAGGATTCTTTAAGTTGTCTTGAGGACAGTGGTCCTATTTATGTTGACTATGATGGTGTTTGTCTATCTTGTACCCGTATGACATTTTTTACTTAGTTCAGCTTGTAACCTGCTGTGGTTCACAAACTGGTTCTGCTAAATTCCTAGCCTGTTGTTCTCCAATCTGGATTGGTCCAGTAAATTATTATTGATTAGGTATAGTACTTTGCATATTTCTTTGCTGAATCTTGCCCTGTTCTTTCAGACTTTGATTCACAGTTTCAGGGCTATTTTAGTTCTGTTCCTGTCCCCCAGCATGCTTGTAGATTCTCTCTGCATGTATGTTAATAGGTGTCTTTCCTATGCTGATATTCAGGTCAGTAGTTGAAATATTGACCAAAACAATTTCTAGAGGAACACTGGCAGGTAGCCATTTGGTGGTCTGCTGTAATAAATAGATGTACCAGTGTTACTTACATAGTTTTGACCTACTATTCCATGGTTTAATTTTGTGCCCTACTTCAAGAATTTCAAGGGGACTGTTAATCAAATAGTACTTGAAGATAGATACAATTTTTAATTTTCGAAGTAAAATAAACAGTAAAATCACAAGGATATTGAATCAAACTGGATCATCAGTGATTGCTGTTACATACCTTAAGGTATTCATAAGTGGATTTTTTTGCCTCAGTTTTAAACAAGTCTAAAACTAGCTAGTATTAAAAGTGGCTTAGTTACTTGTTACTTCCAACTTACAGACTGTATTTAGTCGTGGCCAGTATCTGTTCTTGTACTTAAGTGTCTCACCTGTTTTTCCAGCACATTTTCATCCAGCCTTCACTTTTCTGTAGCTTCTGGTTTCCTATTAGAAGATAGGCTTCCCACTCAAGGGGAAGATAGGTCGTTCCAGTTGCTGTGTTTTGTTCAACATCTGTTTGCGTTGAACAGACGAGATGGCTAGCTTGTAGGTAACCTCCCCACTGCTTTGTACAGTGTCATAAATAATTGTCTAGACTTTGTCAAGCAAAGTATTTCTAGTATTGTCTTTGCATGTTTTGCAGCTATGCTCTGTGGATCTGTGATGGACCAGTTTATTTGTCTCTTCCTCTCCAAATGCTTACTTGTAAAATCACAAAGTAGGGAGATACGTATGTCAACCATGGATGTAAATAAATCATACGGCAAGAACTGTGGTGCTCTTTGTATCACCTGCCAAACACAGGAAGAATTATGGTCAAGCAGAATTCTGCTTGCCAGAGATATATAGCTTAAGACAGTAAGTGATTATTTGGCCACGTGCTGGACCCAATTTGATTGATATTTGCAGAATAAAAAACTCTTTGGAATGAAATGTTGGCAAGTCCAGAAGAGTATCAAAGCTATGCCATGAAAGCCTGCCAGAATAGCTTGTTGTGGAAATTCTTGTGGATTACATAATGGTGTATGATGGAGATGAGACTATAAAAGGCACATTAGCCAGGCATGGTCATGGATTATGTAGTTCTAAACAAATGAGGGAAGAAAAAATTCCTATCACAAATGCTTCCATATAGAAGGAATCTGCTTCCAGGGAGACAACATGCTTCTAAATTAGGGATAGCCACCATTATGGTACCATTTTTCGTCAAATTATGGTCAAGTTACCGGGTTTTTTTCCTCAGGGTTTTTTTTTTTTGTTGTCGTGGTTTTTTTGTTTGTTTGTTTGTTTTTGGTTTGGTTTGGGTTTTTTTGCAGCTCCTACATAGTCAGCCACAGTCCTTACATCTGTGATAGTTAGCAATAGCAGACATCTACTCCTCATGGCTCACTCCTTTTTCCATGTAATTCTCTTTTATGAAATAGTGCAGGTCCCAGAAAATATTCTATCACAGACCCCAGCAGAACTCCAGCAGGGACCTATCCCATTATGAGAAGCTAATTGCTTTTTAATAAACAAATACCAAATTTCTCCTGAGATTTTTTTTTTTTTTTTGTCTTTTAATTGATTGCTTGCTTCTACAAAGACCTTATGCTATGACTTCTGAAATTCTCAAGAAGCTGTTGGTGAAGGACATTGTCAAAAGCCTTTTGGAAGTCCAACCAGAGTATGCCTGTCCACCAATCTTTACCTACATGCTTGGCCTCTTCAAAGACTAATACATTCGTAAGGCAGAATTCCGAAGTAGTAATTTTTTTAATCCTAATGCCCATTAATTCACTTATTTCTTGGTTTCTACTTACTTGTTTAGTAGTGACTTGCAAGTTCATAGTGCTTGAGGTCTCCTTTCAAAAACTAACATCACATTAATCACAAAGCTGCTCAGAAATGTGAAAACTATTTTTGAAGTGAGAGTTTTCATGCCCCTTCTATTGCTTTCAGTTACTTTAATTTACTGAGTGTTTTTATTCATCTATTTCATCCATAGTCCTTCCACACTGTGGACTACTTTTACTTCAAGTATCATATCTCAAGTAACCCATCTGAGCTGAACTGAAGTAAACAAATCAATCATATGCTGAACTTTGAAAAAAAATTCAATGCTTCGTGTGTATGTTGGTCTCCAGTGAGCCAAGTGTGTATGAACAACAATGGCAGGGCTTTGAGCTGAGAAAGTTCCCCTGTCCTTCTTGGAAATGTTGCTGCTTCCCTGCAGGAATGGTCTGCATAATAAACTCTGTCTTCTTTTGAGCAGTCCTGTGTGAGGAGTGGTAATTTTACAAGTTGGGAGTAGAATGTAGCCAATGCCAATACCTGAACAGTGATTTTACATCTCAGATCAGCTTCTTCTGCTTTTAAAGAAAAACATTTCTCTCACTGGACCTCAGAGAGAGTCTGTGAAATTTAGCTCAGCAAAGTATTCAGTTGCAGTTTGCAAAGGCCTCAATAGCCTTTTAGTATTAATATTAGACATGCATTTTCAGGTTCCCCAATTGTATCAGAAAGTCTAACAGACCAGATGTGTCCCATCACCGCCACAGCCCAAACTAGCATGACAGTATTTAAACTAGGATACTGTTTTCAGTTTTCCTCTTGGAAGATTCCCTTTTACTCCATTGTAAGCCAAATAGTTTCTGTTCCTTGGAATGAAAGCACAACATGAGTAGGATTTTATTCACACGTATTTGAAGTACAAGATCATTTCCAGAGAGGACATTTATGGCAATACGTGGCATTTCCTTGACAGAAGCCCATTTTTGCCATTACTGTTGTTACTTCTTTCTACCTTTCTGATCAAACACTACCTTTGCTTCATCTCAGAGATGTTTACATATCCATCATCACTGAGTGAAATCCTGATAATTCTTAGGGCCAGTGCATGATGATCATGGCCAACTGACAAATCACAAAGCTATTACCTGGGAAAATTGATATCTGGAATTAAACAGGATGGGTGATCCTTGCGTTCTGAGAAAGGTAACCATGCTAATGTGACCTAACAGGGCTCTGAACTTTGTTGACATCACAGGTCTTATGAATAAATGGTTCTACCATTGCAACAGACTGCTCCTTTGGAAGCTTTCTGGTAGATAAATACCATTCATCTCCCTTATGAGGAAAGGCTGAGGGAGCTGGGTCTCCTTGCCTTGAAGAAGAGGAGACTGAGGAGTAATCTCATCAATGTTTACAAATGTGTAAAGGGTGAGTGTCAGGACAATGGAGCCAGGCTTTTTTCAGTGATGTCCAGTGATAGGACAAGGGGCCATGGATGCAAACTGGAGCACAGAAGGTTCCATGTGAATATCAGGAAGATATCACTTTACTGTGAGAGTGACAGAGCACTGGAACAGGCTGCCCAGAGAGGTTGTGGAGTCTCCTTCACTGAAGACATTCAAAACCCAACTTGACAAGTTCCTCTGTGATGTACTCTAGATGACCCTGCCTGGCAGGGGGGTTGGACTAGATGATCTTTCAAGATCCTTTCCAACCCCTAGGATTCTGTGATTCTGTGATTCCCATCTTTCAAAATTAACATAATTTCCATTTCTTGCCTGGCAGCTACAAATATTAATCTCACACACTTAACTGCCCAGTGAGGAATTCTAGTGGTGTCTGGAATCTGTTGATTTCCTGATGTTTCTGATCTTGTAGGTCTCATTTAACATGCAAATCTATTTATAAAAATTCGTATTAAATTCATTGCTACCATTCTAACTTGCAGCAATAACTTTTCCCTATTTCAGTATTTTGCTATTATATATTTAATACCAATGTATTAAACAAATATACGGTAGAAACATTTCTTCTTTCTCCAAGAAAATCTACTTTCAGTTGCACACCTAAGCTTTCATTCAGCCTTCAGGTTGTAAGATTGTGCTTTCCAAACAAGAAGGACACAAGGAATATTCTTTAAATGTGTGAAATGGACAGTGTATGAGATCTGTGACTTTCTTATTTTAGTGAATTCGGATATGTCATCATGAATTGGGTATCGTTTATCCTTGACTTTCCTGTGTAGTCTGAGGTAATTTAGAAGCTGGTATACGAACCTAGTCATTAGGATTCTAACTTAATCCAAAATGCAGACCTCACTGGATTAAAAAAAAAAATATTCTCTCTTCATTAAGTGTTTATTGCAACTCCCACTAAAGACGGTGGAAGGTCCCACTGATTCCATGAAAGCTCAATTGAAGCTTAATCTCTCTTCTGGCACTACAGACGTTTGTACAGCAGGAGAGACCTGCATGTGTCTAGTTAATACATCACTTTCTTGTTGCTGTTGTAATTGCAAATAGCTAGTTTAAGTAAACTACTACATTATTATGCTAGAGTTAACAGACCCTTGGTGTGCTGTAATATTATTTAAAATTCTTACTAAACATTACTCATTATGGTGTTGATGTTTTCTTTCTTGCTAGGTTTGAATGCTGCATAATGCAGATGTTTTGGGGATTGTTCTTTGGTCTCGTTTGCTTACTTACTTTTTCTTTATGTGTATCTTTAGGTCATGTACAAAGTGAGATTGTTCGTTTGTTTTCATACTGTTAAACTTAATAAAGTGTAAGATCTTCTCCAGAAACTCATATGAATAGTTATTGCTCAAATTGTTTTATCAAAATCAGTGAGATTACTTGTGGATGTGGAGACTGCTTATATAAATAATGGATATGGTGAACCTTACTTTTACATGGAAAAATAGAAACATTGGTACAGCTCTAGTGTTAACCAAATAAGATAGGTGAGTGTGTCAGCATCATGCCTGGTTCTGGACAAACTGCATGCTTATGTTTGGTTAAGCATGTTGTAGAGAGTGAAGGTGTTTGATACAGTACAAAGTTAAGGATGTATGATCTAGGTTCACTGAGAAGGAGTGTTAGATTTACTGCCTACATGCATCACATAGATGAACTTGACTCAGTCCTAGATATTCCCATGAGTCACTTCTTTATTACTCTTCAGTAGATTATATTGGTGATAGAGGAGGAAATTGCTTAAATCAAGGCTCATGAGAAAGTCAGTTAAATGGAAACAGTATTTACTATGGCCAATAAGAGCTGAATTCAGATTTGTAAGACAAAGTACAGTGTGAAAAGGTTTATTGCTGGCAATATAAACGTTCATGGGAAACAGTATGACTACTGTAGGGCACTGCATTAGTAATTTGGAATGTTATAAACTCTCTTGCTATTAATATGCTTAAGAGCTTTATATTGATGTTTAAATAACTGAGTAGAGATTTAACAGTGTATCTAACTTGCTGCACAGTTCTTAAATCTTTTACCCATACAAGTAACCCTGTTAGATTTGATTGCCCTTGGTTTATGCTCCTTAAATTTCATTAGGTTCAACAGATTTATTTCTGATTTATGTTTTCTAATGAGAAGGGACTTGATCCTATGGGGACTGGGCAGATGATTACAAATTTCAGGACAAGGACAATGGTTATTAAACACTTAATGTTTGAGATTTAAATGAAATTAATACGAAAATACTTCGCTGTGATACTTTTCTTGCTGTAGCTTGTTTAAAAAGAAAACCTATTTCTTAACTACTCTTTATACTGTTTGCGTGAGTAAAATAACAGTGTCAGAACTTTGTCAAATCTCATTCATATGATTTATTGTAATTACATATTAGAGAGTACAGGTTATGAAGAAACAATAATACTTGGAGTCTGGAGTAGATAATGTATGGAATGTGGTGGTTCTGTTTGCTACTTAAATAAACATTAATGATAACTGCATGAATATCCATCCTCGTTGTCTCATGATTTTACCTTTGTTCAGTATACAATACAGAACAGAATTGGAAGTCAATACAATAGTGAGAAATCTCACTTAGGCAATGCAGTATATAATTTAGGTATTTTAAATTACAGAGTAGTGAGTGGAGAAAGAAAAAAAAACAAACACCAACTTTTCAGAAAGCAGTGGCAATTTAATTGACCTCCCAAAATATTGAAGATATTTGTTTCCTATTCAGTGGCTTCATGGTAGGGCTGTTCACTGGAACAGACATTAACAGCTTCTTTGCAGATACAAAAAACATTGTTAAGGTTTCAACTTGATATGCATGATCACTGTCTTGAATTCACATGAAATATTTAAGTTAAAGTTTGTTCATGCAGTGGAAAATAACTGCACCTTGTTGCACCAATTTTTACTTGCAGAAATAAGGGGGTGACTCATTGAGCATCACAAAAAAAGTGTTTGAACTACCAGTTTACATTGCACTGCTTTCTGTATTGAAAAGGAACAATAGAAAAGATTAATGGGAATGAAGGCAGTAATTGATTTTCTTTTGAGAGTTTTCATGAAATGTGTAATGTTGCTCTGGAACTGCAAATCTACAGTTGCTGAGCAACCTTGCATTGCTTTATTTGATAGGGACATGAACTTGCCAATTGCTGTGATGCCTTCCTAGGTGAAGCTTGCAGTGACAATGGGGTTGCAGTTATTAATGTCCATTTTTGTACTTGAATTGTAACATTCCATATGACGTGGAAATGGTTTCCTTTTTCATATCGAACTAACTCTTTCAGGCTAATGTATCTGTTGAAAGACCAAACCTGCACTTCATATAAAAACCTATTACTCCCCCTGCCTCCCCGTCACCCCCCAGTAATTGTGGACACTGTGCCCATTAACTTTTAGCTACTTTTTTGAATGTAAAAGTCACAACCGGTTTATCAGTCCTGTAAGGGAAGTGGGTGAAACTTCCTTGCTGACTTTAAAAGAAAGATTTCAAGTACTGTAGTGAGATTTCTTTCAATGTAATGTTTGAATAATCAACATAGTGTCCACATATCATCTACTTCAAATGTTTTATTCATTATTAACTTCACTAAGGGTATATTTGTCTCTGAGGAAGTGGTACCACACAGCAAGTGTTCAGGGGCTACCAATGTGCAGCACAGTTCAGATTCAAGGAAGGCTGCAAGCACCTGTCCTCCTGTAAAGACTAGTTCATTTTCTTGTTCTCAGAGATGCAACAGAGAAAGGTAGAAGCTAGGCTCAGGCTCTGCTTCTGTCATAATTTTTGGAAGGAATATGTATCTACTGTGGTCTTGTGTGACCTGTGGAGTACGAGGCATGATTCTCTTCACTGCTCATCAATGTAAGACTCAAACATTCTTTTCACCTGTCTTTATTTCACCTGTCTGTATTTATCTGATGCATTTCTTTGGGATTTCTCTTTTCATTATTTGTCTTGAGTATTATTCTTTTTTTCCTGCACTTCTAAAAGTAACATCATTTATGATTAGATACGCTCAAAGTGTACTTTTATCTTAAAGAAAGTCAGCTAACCTCTCCCTCCTTTCAGAACTCAATAAGGTGGAAGGATCTTAATTCTAATATTAATATATAATCCAGAAAAAGATGCCACAATCCTCTTTGGAAGTATTGGTCATCCTATATGTTAGGGTAGATTAAATTAATAAATCTTAGTGTGATTTAGAATGTATTAGAATTAAGCTATAATGCAGTTCCAATTAATATATTTTTAATACCTAAAGTCATATTACCTCCAGATCTCATTACCTGTGACCTCTTTAGTGACTTACGCTTTCCCATTATTGCAAAGATAATTGTACTAAAACTTAGATGTGTTACATAACAAAACGTAATTTTTTTTTTATGAAGCAAAACATCTTATGTTACTATTTCGTTGTTAGGTTTTTTGTTTTGTTTTATTTTTCTTTCAAGTAATTCACTGTTACCAAGAGAACAGTAAAGTACTGGAATCTCAAAAAGCTGAATTTCATTTGATTGTATTTGTTTTTAAATGCAATTTTACAAAGTAACCTGCATTCAAAAAGTACGATCTAGGAAGCTTTTTCCAACTTACCCGAAATTCCTAGAAGTCATAGACCATTTATCCATCTCAGAGGAAACTTAGCTGTTTTCTTTTATTGCTAAATGCGTTTTAAGATATATTTAGAATAAAACATTTTTCTACTTAGAGTAGTAGAATTTTGGAATTCTAAAAATATTTTAGAATAAAATATGGGTTCAGTAAGAAAAGTGTGTCCAGCAGGTCTAGGGAGGTTCTCCTTCCTCTCTATTCTGCCCTGGTGAGGCAACTAATACCTAAAGTCATATTACCTCCAGATCTCATTACCTGTGACCTCTTTAGTGACTTACGCTTTCCCATTATTGCAAAGATAATTGTACTAAAACTTAGATGTGTTACATAACAAAACGTAATTTTTTTTTTATGAAGCAAAACATCTTATGTTACTATTTCGTTGTTAGGTTTTTTGTTTTGTTTTATTTTTCTTTCAAGTAATTCACTGTTACCAAGAGAACAGTAAAGTACTGGAATCTCAAAAAGCTGAATTTCATTTGATTGTATTTGTTTTTAAATGCAATTTTACAAAGTAACCTGCATTCAAAAAGTACGATCTAGGAAGCTTTTTCCAACTTACCCGAAATTCCTAGAAGTCATAGACCATTTATCCATCTCAGAGGAAACTTAGCTGTTTTCTTTTATTGCTAAATGCGTTTTAAGATATATTTAGAATAAAACATTTTTCTACTTAGAGTAGTAGAATTTTGGAATTCTAAAAATATTTTAGAATAAAATATGGGTTCAGTAAGAAAAGTGTGTCCAGCAGGTCTAGGGAGGTTCTCCTTCCTCTCTATTCTGCCCTGGTGAGGCAACACCTGGAATACTGCATCCAGTTTTGGGCTCCGCAGTTCAAGGGAGACAGGGTTCTACTGGAGATAGTCCAGCAGAAAGCTATAAGGGACTTCAACATCTGTTCTATGAAGAAAGGCTGAGAGAAGTGGGGCTGTTTAGTCTTGAGAAGAGAAGGCTGAGAGGGGAACTGACTGATGTCTATAAACATCTGAGGAGTGGTTATCAAGAGGAAGGGGCCAGTCTCTTTTTGGTGGTGCCCAGTAATAGGACAAGGAACAATGGTATAAGCTAGAACACAAGAAGTTCCACCTCACTTCAATATGAGGAGAAGCTTGTTTAGTGTGAGGTGACAGAGCACTGGAACTTGCTGCGCAGACAGGTTGTGGAATCTTCTGCTCTGAAGACTTTCAAGACCCGCCTGGATGGGTTTCTGTGTGGCCTGCCCTGGATGGTCCTGCTCTCTATGATCTCTAGACATCCCTTCCAACCCCTAACTTTCTATGAGTCTATGATTCTAGAAATTAACTAGGAATTTAGAATTCTATATAGAAATTTATATTTTAATTTTAATTTTACAATCTACAGTTGAGAATCTGAATACATTTAGAGTATGTTCTGGAATGCAGTAGAAAGCCTTGTAAAGAAAGCCTATTAGAAAAATCATTTTGTAGACGTAATCCAAAATTAAATATACCAACAAATGAAGAATTTTCCCTGCCAAGTGAAGTGTTCTTTTTATGTTCATTTTAATCTATATTTTTGCTTAGTTTAGCTACAGTAGTATTTTCTGAGAACTTTAAAGCCTCCTAACAGATACATAAAAATTCAAATTAACATTAGAATTTACAAAGTGACTTCATACTGAATTAGAATATCAAGAATTATAACTGACCTCAGGATATTGTTACTTTTTATCCTACTAACAAAGGCATGTGAAAAGTTTTACTAGTGAGCTAATATTAAAAAACTTTTTTTTTTTTTTTTTTTTTTTTTTTTTTTTTTTTTTTTTTTTTAGCAAAATACAGCCGTATGTACACAACAACAATGACATTGTTTGAAAGGACATAATGCAGAGCTACTTTTTTTTAATGGCTCTGTTACTAATTTTTTACATCAAGAGTTTAAAAATTCAAACTGTACTTTTCTAGCTCAAGGTTAAGTGCCCAGACAAATTTTCTCCATTCAAATACGTGAAACACAAAGGAAAAATACAGAAGTCTGGAGTGGAAGGGAACTTTAGAGAAGCAAAGATACAAACTGGCAAGTTAGGCTCTTCCTACCTTGAGCACATACAGAGATGTTCTCACAACTTGTGCTGTCAAATTTTTGTTACCTAATAGGACTTTAAAAAAAAATCCTTGAGAACTGGGTTGCTTGAGCATTTGAGCATAGATGGAATTCAAGCTTCCAGAGCACTCTGGGTTATGTCTGAAGTGAGAATATTGTGTTGATATCACATCACCTTGGTTCTGCTGTTGGTTTGAATTCTTTTAGTTAGCCAAGTTTGGTCACATTAGAAGTGCACTTTCCCGCTGTCCCCCCCACCTGGTAGATACTTCTGTAATATACTGATTCAGAGCTGGTGTAATACAGAGAATAAACGTTATTATTTCCATGCTTTATACAAGTCATCAGAACAGTATTATCGCTCCATTGCAGCTCAAGAGAAGACCATAGTGTTCAGTAGTGCTGGTGGTTTGGGCTTTGATTTTTCAATGTTACCTTCCTGTAGTGATCCAACAACTCATTTGAACTCATGCAGGGCCGTGTAGCATATAGCCAAACAGGGGACTGGCTTAAATCCCTGGATGAAGACCTCTTCTTAAGAGTTGGGATTTTAGGTTTTAGACTGAGTGAGGTCCCAAAAGCCTGTGCTTTATGAAATACTTCTAAGTATTTCATAAACTGGTATTTGTGAGAGCCCTAAATTGTCCAATACTGAAAGTGGTCCAGTCTTTCGCTTTACTGCACTGTGCCATATGTATCCTAACTTCGCTGTTATTTCTTGTGAATGACACATGGTATGTGAAATTCCTCATTCTGATGAAAAAAAGCCAAACCCTTAAGAGAGCTTTTGATTAGAGGGCATATTTGGGAGAGAAAGAGCCCCCATCTCAGTCTGTAGATCAGGTGGGAGAGCAGCTCTTCAGCTGTCCTCATGGTGATTGCTCCTCCAGCCTCAATGTGATGGAGATCTGTCAGTGCTGACCCAACAGTGGGGTTTGGGGCAAGAGAACTGGAGGTTAGGAAAGTACCATCACTATTGCAGTGTCTTATGGGGATAAAAAAAAAAGCAAACACCCCACCCTCCAAAAACCACAGTTTTGCTGCTCGGAATATAAATCAAGTTCAGGTTTCAGGTCTTGGATGAACATGCCCTTTCCAGACATGGGTGCTTTAGTTTGAGAAGGTCAGCGAACATTTAACAGCTTCTGCAGAGCTTTTTTGCCCCAGAAGCCTGAGATCAGAACCATTTTTAAGAAGTTTAATACTCCCTAAGCTTAGAGGGACACGAAAGGGAAAGGGAGCGACAGTTTTCTGTAGTGTCAATGAACCTGTTCACCTGTAGATAAAGAGAGGTCAACAGGCACCAGAATTAAGGGCTATGGACTCACCTCCTTCATGTTAGTTATCAAGTGGTGTGTGTCAAAGGAACATAAGCAGTATTGTAACCTGTGTCAACATTTGGTTCTGTCAAAATGCTTTGTGATACTAGGTTGGCTTCACTGGCATTTAACACAGAAAAGAAAGCTCTGGTAATACCAACACATTCTGTTTCAACATTTTCAAACTGAAATACTTGATTTGTACTCTGCAACACCATATCCAGTATACTTTGTATAGTGTGACAATATTTTAAAATTTGAAATATAATTGAAATTATTTTATTGAAACAAACTGATGATAATAAACCTGAAAAAATTTCTTCATCTCTTTGTTCTTGCTATTTCCTTCTGTCAGGACTTTAGCACTTCTAAAATTTGTTGCAATTCTGAAAGAAGTAAATGTCAGATCTTCAGTGAATTACATTGCTGTACCTACTTATAATAGCTTATGTTCCAAGTCAGCACAGAAGTAACAGATCTGTGCTTCTAGCACTTTATAGAGTTGTGAACCAGGTTTGGACCTGATCAGCCTTCCCTTCCTGATCCTTTTAGAACCTAAGTCATTAATGACTGGAGAAACAGGTACCCTTAAAATATATCCACCAATTAACCAACTCAACAGCATAGTGGTTTCCATTCAACCCACTGGGAGAAGTGTGATTTGCAACCAGATATCTAGATGACTTTTGTCTTTAAAAAAGTTTGTTTACTAGATAAGAAACTGTTGGGAAGGCACCTCTTGGGTTTCCTCACATATTAGCTTGAACGACTTCCCTGCTTGAGTTCTGCTACATAGAATTTTCAGTTGTAGCTGCAGAATTTAACTGGATGTGTCAGTTTGGTGACCGTATATATTTAACAGGCAGCTTTAGAGTTTATGAGGACACAATGCAGATGAATTAGTTCAGTAGTTCTGTGTTAAATTATCTTAATACTGCCTTAGACTATAAAACTATGTATGAAAGAAATATTTTCCAAGGGCAAGCCTAGAAAGTTTGACTCTTGTTTTATAATACCTTTAAAGTTTACACATTTTTTCAATGTTATATAGAAAATAAGACCTAATATATATAAATTAATGTAACTATGTGGATGCTTTGGTTTTCTGGTATTCCAGTAGGATATTGTAGGTTTGTTACTTCCAGGAATTATTTAATCCTTGAATAAACATAGTATGGTACTACTAAAATGGGTGTATGTATCGATTTAAAATGTTCAGTTGTGAAGATTGCTTCCAAAAAGAGAAGTCTTCCCTGCTCTTGCTATCCATTCTTTTGCTTTTGGACAAGCAATTCCTTAGGCATGTTTCTCTTTTTCTTTTGGAATAAATCGGGTCTTCCAGGTGAAAAAAGAGATTAGAAAGATTTCCCAAGGATAAAGCAGTAAAGTGGGTAGTCAGCTCTGCAGACTGGTGTTTCTGTCTTTGTATTCGTTTTCCTCTGAGAGTGCCTCTAAGACCTGGTAGTGAAAAGTATTAAAAAAAAAAAAATTAACAAAAATATTCATAAGATAACTTTTATCATCCTGTATTTCCATGGTTTGATTGTTCTCCAAGTGGTCCAAGATTTTTTAAGGTCTAAGTAAACTACTATTAAAGGAAAAGAGGGCAATAAAATTTTAAATAATGCTGGTGTTACCTTACTGTGAGAGGCACTGACAGTTGGTGAATATTAATTAAATTACTTTTACAAGATTTGAAATACTTTTATTTCTTTGACAGTTATGAACTGAAGATGTAGATCCTCCCATTTTAATTAATAAGAATTATTCTTACGTGCAAACTGATGGTGCCTGGAAGACATAACATTAGAATTACTGCTCTTAATTCTAAGGGCTTATTCCCATCTCTTCACCCCAGGGTCTCAGAGGTGGTACATCTGTCAAGTATTCCAGAGCCTCAGGCTGTCCCTGTTTGCCTGGAAGGTAGAGCATGAAGATCCCTTTAGTCTCTTTAGTGCGTGTCTAGTGCTGCTAAATGACAGGACCTCCAGCAGTACAATTAGGTCATCTCCTAAATTTGCTGGTTTGGATGCCCTCAAGGAGGTCAGCTGGAGTTTTTCTAGCTGTAATAAATAAATAGATAAATAAATAGAATCCTCAAGCCCGTGCAAGACAAGACACAGAGAACTAGGTGATACTGAGATCTGTGTAGCACTAAACAGAACAGATACTTATTTTCCCTAAAATACGACATATTTATGAAGTTCTGTGCAGTTGTAAAAAACAACTCCTTGCTTGAGCTGTGTCTTTTCAGTAATGTGTGTGCTTGTATAGACACACACACACAGATACGTTTCTAATTCACTCTGAAGGTCTTTAAAAGGTCTGTAACCTTTGTGGAGCACTCTGGTATGGTGAAAATGTACTTTACTGGTGAAACTGTATTGGTAAGAGTAGCATCACTTGCCAGTAGTTAGCACTTCAGCCTTGTTTGAGGCTACTGATGAGTCCAGGAAATGTCCCCGAAGTGACTAATAATTACACACCTTTATTACAGGGAAGCATGCCATCACCTGCACTAGTGCTAGCCCTGGAACCAAAAATAACTGTTTGATATAAATAATAAGTCAGAAAGGGTACAACAGTCGCCTGATGCGAAGGGACATTCAGCATGCTACATGCTGTTAAACTCAGAATAAACTCTAGTTAATGTAGTCAAAAAGTGATGCAATAGAATAGAATACATTTGACTACTTCAGTTGAAAAGAACCTAAAATGATCATCTAGACCAAATGCCTGAGCACTTCAGCGCTGACCAAAAGCTAAAGCATGTTATTGAGGGCATTGTCCAAATGCCTTCTGAACACTGACAGGCTTGGGATATCAACCACCTCTCTAGAAAGCCTGTTCCACTGTTTGACAACCTTCTCAGTTAAGAAATGCTTCCTAATACCAAGTCTAAAGCTCGCAAGGCACAGCTTTGAACCATTGCCATGCATCCTGTCACTGGATCCCAGGGAGACGAGCTCAGCACCTCCTTCTCCACTTTCCCTCCTCAGGAAGCTGCAGGGAGCAACGAGGTCACCCCTCAATCTCCTTTTCTACAAACTAGACAAGCCCAAAGACCTCAGTCAGTCTCACAGAATGTGCCTTCCAGCCCTTTCACCGGCTTTGTTGCCCTCACCTGGACACATTCAAGTACCTTCAAGTAGCCGAACATCCTCCTTAAATAGTGAGGCCCAGAGTTGCACACAATGATGGAGGTGAGGCTGCAGCAGTGCTGGATACAGCGGGATAAACCCTCTCCTAACCAGCTGGTCACGCTGTGTGTGATGTACCTCAGGTTGTGGGTTGCCCTGGTGGCTGTCAGGGCACAGGGCTGACTCACACTGAGCCTGTGGTGACCAGCATCCCCAGCGCCCTTTCTGCAGGGCTGTTCTCCAGCCATTTATATTCTTGTTTATACTTGTGCCTGGCATCAGTCCATTCCAGGTGCAGAATCCAGCATTTTGACTTGTTAAATTTCCTCCCATTAATCATAGCCTAGTGCTCCAACCTATCTAGATGCCCCTGCAAGGCCTCTTGTCTGTCAAGACAATCAGCAGCACCTCCCAGTTTGGTATCATCGGCAAACTTATCATAGAATCATAGAATGGTAGGGGCTGGAAGGGACCTCTGGAGATCATTGAGTCCAACCCCCCTGCCAAAGCACAATCACCCAGAGCAGGTCACACAGAAACAAATCCAGACAAATTCCCATGATGGTTTCCATGAAAGCTTCTACTGGTGCACTCAACTCCTGCATTCAGAACATTGATAACTGTCTTGAGCAGAACTGGTTCTGGAATTACACCCTGAGGGACACAGCTGATGACCAGTCACCAAGCAGATGTAGCCTCTTTCACTAGAACCCTTTGACCCCTGCCCTTCAGCCAGATCTTCACGCAGTGCACCATGAACCTGCTCATCCTGCTGATGGACAACTTGTCCAGAAGGATGCTATGAAGGACAGTATCAAAAGCCTTACTAAAATCTAGAAAAATGACATCTACCACCTTCCCTTCCTCTACTAGATGGATGATCTTGTCATAGAAGGGTATCAGATTAGTTAGACAGGACTATCCCTTTGTAAACAGGACTATCCCTTTGTGAACCCATGTGGACCATGCCCTGTAAATGCTTTTCAGTAGTACTCAGTAAGATATTCTCCATATTTTTTCCAGGAACTGAGGTGAGACTAATAGGTCTGTAATTTTCTGGGTGTTCCATCACACCCTTCTTGTAGACTGGAATAACACTGGCTAGCTTCCAGTCAGCAGGGACCTCCCCAGAAGGCCCAGGGTCCTGCAACTCAATGAGGTGTCCCATATATGTTTAAGGAGGGTTTATTCGTGGACATGCCTGTAGAGATGGGAGATCAGGTTCCTCCATGCTACAAAGTTGCACCACTTCAGCTGAAGTTGCCTTTCAAAGAGATTATTAATAACAGAAAATAATAAGGATTTTTTATTATCAAAATTATTTTTGTAGGGCTAATATACTTTAATTTGGTTTAGTCAAACCAATTCCTATTTAATTTATGATAAACTAACTCAGTTAAATTGAGCTTTTCAGTATTTCACTTAAACTAAACCTAAGTCATTCCTCCTGAAATGAAGATACCAATGGACCAAGTGCACAGAGCTGGCATTAGTATCTTAGACCCCATTGCAGTTTTCCCCATTAGGTGAATTAATTTAAATTGTTGATTTTTTTATTATTATTTTTTATTTTTTCCTAAGCAGGGTCATTCCACACTCCTCTGTGCTGCTTACATCTTTAAATTTTCAGGTATAATGTATTCAAGTGCTCCCAGGAAATAAAAATTTTCTATCAATATTTCTTCTTAGTCAACTGATACTTTATTAAGATTTATTTTTTTTCTAATATTCATGGAGTTTTTCTGTGACTGAATTTTCAGTTCTCTTTGAATTTTTACTGTTGAGCTCTCAAGTTTCCTGCATTTGTATTCTTCTAGATGCAAATTCAGAAGAGTGGGTTTTTTTGAGATTAGAGTTTTTGCTCCATCCTCTCTGGTGATTGTATCCAGATTTATTTGCAAAACCAAGCCTGTTTTCTGAGGTCATTTTGAGTTTCAACTTGAAATTACAGTAAGCTCAATTGTCCCTTTTTTGCTCATCATTAAGAAACTTTTAACTAAAATATTAAGTATGTTACAAGATCTGCAGTGCAATAGAACATCAAATTCTAAATGAGTTGGAGAGACATTCTCCCTAAAGACAAGGAGGCTGAATGTTTGTTTATAGGTGCATTAAACTGAAGTTTCAGGTTATGAATGTTTAGATACTAATGAGTCTGGAAAGGAAAATTTCTTTGTCAAATTGTGAAGGCTGCCTTAGTTTAATATTTACATTGCTACTGTGTACTGACGGGATGAGTAAGAAGTATTTTTATTGTACTTTTGTGAAAATTGCAGTTTTGCATGACTTGATGTTGTGCTTTGAGCTAGTGATTATCCTATGAAGTTACCACTTCCCTATTTCCTCTACTTCTTTCTTGTCCACATCTGGCAGAAAGAGAAGCCTATTCCTGTTGTGTAGTCTGATGCTGTGAATGTCCTTTTATTAATTTAATTATATAAATAACTAAATCTAGTGCTTTTTACAGTACATTTCCTTAAGCAAACTAGATGGAGTGGTTTTTGATAATCATATAGCCATCTGATGATTTTTATACTTGCCATTTGAACACAGTTTGGATATGGATTGATACAGAGTTACTTAAACTACTGCATATAAATTAAACATTAAAAAGGTAGATACAGCCAGACTAAGCAGCTCAATTATAATCTTTGGTTATGCAGTTACTGCCTCAAGGACACTCCATCCATTTCATATCATATGTCCTTCTTTTGAAAGATGATCAGTGGGTTCAAGTAACATTTCAGTGCACAGGAAATTGCATAATTTATAGACTTTTAGAAATGAAAACCAGAAAACTGTTTTTCATAAATTAAATCTCCCTCTTTTTTTTCTACTCTCCCCTTACAGATTGGAACACTGAAGGATTACTACCACTTCTATCATAGTAAAACAATTAAAAGGTCAGTTCTGTCAAGCAGAGGTACCCACAGCTTCATTTCAATGGAACCAAAGGTAAGAAAATCTACGTATGTGTCTGAGGCAAAAGCCTTTGCATTTTTTATATGAAACATCATACTGGAGCACATTCACCTGAATGGTGTATAGCATTACAAGAACTGACACACTATCTGCTTGCTAAGGTTCTGCTTCTCATTAAAACAAATGGAAGACAACACCGTGCTATTAAGTATGTACTATTCTTGGAACATAAGGTCTAGCATTATTCCTTGATGAGTACAGGAATTTTGTTAAAGCACTAATCACTGTCCTGTGCTTCTCCCCAAAACTGCATGTGCAACATTCATCTGAAGATATTCTCCTGTAAACCAGCTGTCTTTCAGAATAAAGATGAGCAATGTGGGGTGGTATGATGTTCAGAGGAAAGTTCTTGCTTTTTTCTGATCTTTTCCTGGACTTATTGTATGAGGGGTTAAAATAAACGTGCTGTTTTCTGTGGTCCATTTGGCAGTTTCTACTGACCTGAATTTTAAGATTTATTTTAAAAAGGATGTCATATCTTTGGGGTATTTAATATAGGAGGTAACTGTCAACATAATTTAATTACTGATTTATAGCTAAGTATAATATTGTCTTGTATCTATACCCAAGACACACTTTGGTTTTAATCATTTAGTTTCAGTGGCTAGTAGCTTCATTAATGGCTGTAGGATTGGATTTCCTCTGGTTTCCTTTTAGGAGGCATATTTGGAGAAGATCCTGTTACCCTTTTTATGCTGTTCATATGACCCACTCTTACCAAAAAAGCTCAGAGTTCCTGGTGGCTTTCAATGGTGGTAACAGAGTCAAGTTTTCTTTAGGACCTTGGATGATGAGTGTTGTCTGTGAAGGATTTTTAAGGTTTTACTTGACAAATAATTTATGAGAAGTTAAAGTGTTTATCTGTGAAGTCTGAATACTATAGAGGTACAGTGTACAAATTAAGCATCATACAGGAATACCTCTGCAGTCTGGAACCCTTAACCCTTTAAGAGCACCAGCAACTCTGAGGAGAAGTGCATTTTGGTGATTAGGATGCTAATGATTAGGGCCCAAATCTCTGTTCCTAGAGTGCTGAGACCTACCATTCAAACAACAAGCATAGCTCTTTGAATAGACGATGCTGCAAAAGGAAGGGAGACTGTGTCCTGTGTGCTCAGGGCGGAGGGATTTACACACGAATACGCAAGTTCACATGCACGTACTACCATAAACTTTGGTGTTAACACCAAGTTCCAGCTACCCTTTCTGCATCTCTCACAGCTAGCCCACACTACTGTGGCCAGAATCATGAGAGACTCTAAGGCAGAACATGGCAGAAAATAGAACCATCACTTATTTTCTAATATTTTCCATCTTATGCCATTTAAGTCTTGTCCCCAGTCTGTGCTGCTGGTGGTACAGAATTTGTGAATTTCTGAATAATTATTTATATCACTTTAATGTTAGAAAAGCTGTAGGGTGGATTGTGCAAGGTACTGAAGCCTGTTAATGATTCCAGAGAAAATGTAGCCAAAGAAAAACTGATGATCTAATACCTAGATCTTGCAAAAGTGTTTCTGATTGACTTTGTGACTGCTCCGCTGAATCTGGGCTTGTGAATTCTTGTGTGGCTGCAGACACGTCAATATACGGACATGCATTAGTAGAATAAAGGCGAGTTTCTCCTCAGTATGTGTCATAAATAATTAAATAATAATTTAATTACTATTAAAGCAGACTGGAAATTTAATTGTATTACATAAACTAGACCTTTTAAAAACAAAAGATGTAATCTTAAGTAAGGCGCATTGCATGCCTGTAAGAATTTTCAAGTACTATTATATTTAGTAGTGTGACTAATACCAATATTTGCAGCAGATTAGATGGCATGTGTATCTGTGAACAAAGGAACACAGGTTTGTTTACTTTTGAAATAATTTAATGTTATTTTACTTAATGCTTAAAATCCTCTCTGTGTGGCATACACACAATTCTCATGATTTGTGCTTGCTTCAGATGTGGATCACTAAAGATGAAATTTTCACTGAAGGAATTTTTATTGAGTGGTAATTTATTATGTAAATAAACTGCATATAATGGAAGAACCATTAGGAAATGTTGTTTTTCTAAACTACTGTTGTGAAGAGTGTTTGATTCACTATGTGAGTGCTCAAGGAAAGATATATGTCATATAAAATCTTGCTATTGTGGATTTCAATTAATTAATTGCTTTCAGGATCTTTGGCTTGTTTGTTTTTTTCCTTCTGGAGAAGCCTCTTGTCACTGTTGTAAGCAGCATAAACAGATCCAATGGGAAACATAAACCGAAGGCCTGTGGATTACACATTTTGGCAATTTTCTCAGCATTAGCTAAACTTTACTCTTTATTGATGTGTAAAGGTAAAAGATACGCAGTGTAACACAATGTTGTCTGTCATCATCCACATCCTTGCCTAGCAATGCAACATGGTGTCATTTAGAGATTAAATGGATTAAGCAGTTTTAGGAAGAGATGGCCAATTGAGGCTCTAATGTCCTAACATTGATAGTAATGGAGAAAATTTGAAAAATAGCTTTATCCACAGCAACTTTTCAAGGCCTGTGTATAGTTATATGTAATTTCCCATGTGTTATAGAAAAACAAAAAAGTGAGAGAAATTAGTGGATTCAAAGGAGAGATTAGTACTATGCACTGGAGCTAAATGTTGAATGACATCTATTATAGAGATTTCTGGACTCTCCAGCTGATGTGCTGCTTGTGGTTGGCCTTTGGAAGGGGTCAATGAAAGCACCATAGCATAAATTGTCAGCTTTTCTTAGCTCCGTAGAGTTTTCTCAGCAAAGTTGCCAGACCCTTCCCACAGGGAAGTCTGCTGCCTCCCTGGGGCCAGGATAAGGGATATAACCGGGAAACTTCCTGGTCTGATACGGCCCTCTTTTGATCTTTCAGGTAGGTAGTGATGAGGTGGAGAAAAGAGGTTTGAGGGTAATATTGAAAGCTTGACATGAGCCACCAGTGTGCACTCACAGCCCAGAGAACCAATTGTGTCCTGGGCCAGGGAGGTGATTCTGCCCCTCTGCTCTGCTCTGCTCTGGTGAGACCCCACCTGGAATACTGTGTACAGTTCTAGTGCCCCCAGCACAAGAAAGATACAGACCTGTTGGAAAGCATCCAGAGAAGGGCCACCAAGATGATCAAAGGCCTGGAGCACCTCTGCTATGAAGACAAGCTGAGAGAGTTGGGGCTGTTCAGCCTAGAGAAGAGAAGGCTCCAGGGGGACCTTATAGCTCCTTCCAGTACTAGAAAGGGGCCTACAGGAAAGCTGGGGAGGGGCTTTTCATCAGAGAAGATAATGAGATAATGATTACAAGGCGTAATGGTTTTAAACTGAGAGAGAGGAGATTTAGGTTAGCTATTAGGAAGAAATTCTTCACTATAAGTGTGGTGAGGAACTGGAATGAGTTGCCCAGGAAGGTTGTTGATGCCCCGTCCCTGGAGATTTTTAAGGCCAGGTTGGATGAGCTTTTGTGCAACTTGATCTAGTGGTAGGGTTCCCTGCTTATGGCAGGGGAGTTGGAACTTGATCTTTAAGATCCCTTCCAACCTTAATGATTCTATGATTTTATGATTCTAAAGTTATTTTTGTGATGCTACAATGCACAAAACAATGGGAGCAAGAGTGCAAAGGAAGTGGGTAGATGGATAGAATCAGTCCATAGCTGAAAGGTGCTCTGCTTCTAATGAAGCTCTACTGCAGCTATTAAATAGTTAAGTTTATTGCTAGGCCCTCTATCGAAATCAGATTATTACAGCACTTCCAGAGGTGGGAATAAAGAGCTGTGGCGCACCCCCAGGTTTGCCACAGTGGTGAAATGAAGAGTCACAAAGTAGAAAAAATTGCAAATAATTATTACAACCTCACTCTGCAAGTCAGATTTTACATCCATACAAAGCATAAGGAATGTCACTGAAAATATTGCAGTTTCAATGAAATGTTGAAGAGTTGAGGAGTCTGCATATGACAATAATGCATAGATGTTAAATGGACAGTATAGATGAGAAAGCTGTCTTTCTAATACTGAACTGGAAGATGAAGAGTCAGATGTGATAATGAAATCTGTGATTCATGGTGAAAAATATCCCACCGAATCGAAAACAATAATCCTAGAAGCACACAATTCTTAAGGTTATAAAAGGCAGCTTTATGATGGAAAATATATTCAAATTGATGTATGTACAAACTAAAGTTTATTCCGTTTTCTTTGTAAAGTCCCCAGTGCTTTCCATCACAGTGGATATCTGAACAAGACTAATAATTGATGTTCCTGTAAAGTGTCACATTTATTAATAGGAAAAACATTTTACAGCATTAGTGTTTATCAATCTCAACTAAGATGACACCTCAACTTTTAAAAATTTTTGTTAATTTCAGGTAGGTTTATTTGGGGTTTGAACTCATACTTGATGGTTCAGGTTCACTCATCTTTTAGAAATGGCAATTCTTCCAATCACAATTCCACTGAAAGAACAAGTAAAGCTACCTACTTTCAGCAAGATATGCTGCTTGAGCAGGAGTGTGCAGAAGTGTCATGCCTTTGTCACCTCTGCTCCAGTGTTAGAATACCTGGGGAAACATCACTCCAGGCATTCACATTTTACTTAGCCTGACCTAACCACACACAGGGCAGATATGTATGGCCTGGTGATTAAAAAAATGTTAGTACTGTGTGTGTGGAAGGGATTCTTACCTTTGCCATAACAAGCTGATCAGAACTGTTGGTACCTGCATGTAAAATGCTGACAAGCATGTTTTTGATGAGACAACACTAAATGATCTGGACTGTTGTCAGAGGATAGGAAAGTACATGGCAGAATCCCATCCTTATTACTGGTAGGCCACTGTGGATGTTTATGAGACAGCAGAGGGAAGCAGAACTGTAGCAGCCACGAGTGAGTATTTCAGTTAGTTACAGCAGTTCATATTGGTAAATAATATCCTGGGTTGTTACGGGAGATAGCTGTCCAAAAAGTAAAAGAAGAGGCAGATTTCACCACAAGGTGATGGTCTTGCTTTGGCAAGGAGTATGCTACTACTTGTGGAGGGTGCTTTTGGGAAACACATTCAATTACTCTGGATCAGACTGTTCATTGAAAATAGAGAGGAGGGTTAAAATTTTAAGTGCTAAGAAGATCATAGTTGTGTTTTTCAGTTATTTGTTAATTTTAATGTTCAAGATTGCAGTATGAGGTTGAATAAGGAGAAAATAAAGCTTTGAACAGTGTGGATTTAATGTAGGGGCAAAAAATTTAGCAGAAATTAAGAATGTTATTAAAGTAATAAACCCCCAAACTTTTAAAAGGCAGTATCAAGGACTTAGACCTTGAGAAATTCAGATGAGAATGTTGTTATGGATAAGTTTGTGTTTCATATTGACAGAGTTAAGTGTTAAGCTGTTAAACCTTATTAGTAAACGAAGAGATTTTGTTAGCCAAACAGAAAAACACAACAGTTAAGCACTGGAACCAGGTGAGTTACTAATGTTTGCCTGAGTAGCCGTAATCTGTACAAGCAGAGGACAAAGAAGTAATACTGCTGTACTTGGTTGCAAAGCAATAGGAACTGTCATGCTGTTTTCCACTCCAGAGTTTGATTAAAGGTTTAAGTTAGTTATTAAGTAATGCAATATTTACCACTGTGGACCCTTTGTTTAATTGACTCAAAAAACTTTTACATGGGCAAACCTTCTCTTTAGATTAGTTAAAATTGAAAATTACTCACTATTTCCAAGGAGCCTGTTGCTGGGTGAGTTAGAACGTGAAGTAAATTACAGTGTGTGAGAGGGGCCATAGCAAGATCTCCCTTCAGCAGCTGCTTCTGAAGTATTAAAAAAATTTCATGTAAACATATAGTAAAGCTTTAGATTAGCTACTAGAAAGTGCATATTTACTTGACAAATAAAGATACAATTGGAAAGTAGAGAAAGGGGAAATCTTTCTAACAATAAAATCAGTGGGTCTGAGCTCCCAAGGGAAGATGTGGCAACTTATTTATGTCCCTTCCTGTGGCAGGGGGATTGGAACAGATGATATTTAAAGGTCCCTTTCAAGCCAAACTGGTCAATGTTTCTGTGATTTTATAAACATGAGCAAATAATCCTACCACTTGGATTTTTTTCACAGCTTTTGAGATGTGAAGTTTCTGTAATTAGTGTTGTTCTAGAAATTTGTTATGTTATTGTAAAGTTTGCATAAGTTAGTTGGTATTTTGTTTCCTTAATCATGAGTGAAATCTGTACTTACAAGGATGCCTGTTATTATTAGCTTTAACATCACGGAAGCCCAGTGTCAGGTCAGCTGTCAAATACCCCATTCCAGCACTCAGCAGTTTAAAGGGATTGCATTTGAGGCGCTGTTACGGTCTCTGGAGTTCATAGCCAATGGGAAAGATGGTGACAGGCAGGGCCTCAGCAATCTCTCAGAGAAGGAGCTAAAATCTTCTGAGACAGGAATATTTAAAATGAGGCAGATTTCACTGGTCTCTTGATTTGATGTATTTGGAACCTTCTAGCTGTGGAGAGGCAAAAGGACCCTACTTACATGCAACGGCCTAGGGATTTGCAAGGGACTCAGTTTATCAAGAGGAAAAAAAAAAAAAAAAGTAACCCATTTGAATTTTGCAGAACTTGAATACATTATGTCTTGGAGACTTAAAAAAAATAGCTGGATTTTAGGATGGAGAGGTGATACTTTTGCTTTGTAGGGAACAAATATTTCTGAAAGCAAATGTTCTCAATCTAAGATTTAAAATTTAAAATGTAACACACCTCTTACATTTCTTGAATTTGAGGAAAACTTAGGGAAAAGAGTTTTCTGTGTATTTTCCCTTCATTGTCACTAGTGGAACCTCAACAAAATAACCCTATATTTAAGTATCATAAAGCTTAAATCTAGCCTGTTCATGCATTATAGTTGTCACAATTTTCTTGGGCAAAGAGGTCTTTATTGGAGCTGCAATGCTAATCCCAATGCCTAAATTCAGCCTCTTACTAAACTTCACTGCTAATTTAACATTGGCTTTTGTTATCTTACTTTAGAAAGTGTAAGTACTTAGGAAATAGATAATTAGTTGTGACGACTTGTGCTCATTCCCACCTTACATTCTGTAGGTATATCCAGGATATCATCATTGCAAAGTTGATTGTACATTGATGAAACAACAAAAACAAGGAGGAAAAAAAACCTCTCTCCACTCAGTGTTTTATGAGAGGACACTTGAACATCACAACCATGGAAGTAAAGTTTGGAGAAAGGGTTTGGGCAGCACACAGTCCAGCATGGTACAACCTGCTATGGGAATCTTTAGCTGGCAGTTGGTTTGACCAGGAACTAGTAGAGATCGCATCCACTTTTGCTGAGACTGCTAAGAGGGTTATGGAGCATGCTGTGTAGCTTAGTTAGACATCACTGGGTTCATCTTGTGTACCTTGAGGTATTGAAATATTTTCTAAAATCTCTCCATTCTGGGATAAGATTTTCTCAGCACCTCTGTGGCTGTTGCTTTCCTGCTTAATGGCAGATCTGCATGAAAATCTATTTGCAATCTGAAAAGGAAAAGGCTGTTACATTCCTCTCACAATTCAGTAATTGTTAAAGGATTTTGCTCACCCTTAACAATGACCAAAGCACCTCAGGTAAATCTATGTGTGGAATATGTAAACTTGTAAGATTACTATTTCATCATAGCAGTCATAAACATGTAAAAGCAGAGGAATATAAAGGAAACTGCTTGGCAGTCCTTAGGACATGGGTTCTAGTAAGTGTTAATAATATTGGAGTTTCTTTACAATTTCAGTAAAGCAGTGCGTGTTCCTAGGTTTTTTAGCAACAAAGTGGGTTTATAGGTGAAAAATCATAAGGCTACTAAATGTTTTAATGAAAGGTAAGGGGAATTGGTTCTTTCATATGTAATCTGTCTTCTAAGAGCTTTCCAGGGAAGACAGCAGCTCTGACAGCTTCAATGGTTTTGTGTTATACTAAGTGTGCTTTTGCTGTCATTAAAATCAGTTTGCATTGCTAGTGGAAGAGGGATAGCAAGTTGCTGTTTTGGCTACTAGTCTATAAAATTGCTGGATATCAGAAAGAATCAGAAGAGGAGGAATTGGAGTTTTTTTAGGGAAAGATGCACCATTCTGGAAGAAGTTAATCCTGCAGGGCCAAATGCCTGAATATCAGGAGAGAGAGAGATTGAAAGAAAACACATTTTGGAAAGGAGCATCTCAGAGCAGACTGTCCTGGAATGTGACAGAACAGCTTCTACATACCATTTCCTGAGGGGATCCAGCTTCATCTGGTACTGATGATATTGGTTATAGTGCAGGATATTAATAGAAAATGGATTAAAGGTCTCTCTCTCTTTTTTTTTTTTTTTCTTCCCCCCCCCATGCATTTGGAAGACTTTCTGGCAGCAATGCATATTTCTGATATTATGTGTCAAAATTTTTAGGCATCTGTCTGCTTGCTTTTGACAGACAAGACAATCATGTTTAATTGTTGTGGTTGCTATCTCACCCAGCTATTCTTAATGGCGAACAGTAAGAAATCATGATTCACATAGATAATTTGCCACATGTAGCATTATTAACAGATAATTAAGACAGAGAGAGGAAAGCCATGCCTCCCCAAAACAAAGCAAAAAAATCTCCCCTGTGCCGAACTTTCTGGGTGTAACATCATCCTATCTCTTAGCATCATTTAAAAAGTCAAATCACTGAGAAGCCACTCATTTTCCTTGGCTGGTATGTTTCACGCTAGCAGATATGCACTGTCCTGTGACCTGCCAATTGTAATGGCTCAGAGGACGTGCCAAGCAGCTATGTTCTGTTCACAGCTGTCCTGCTTCAGTGTGTGTGGCCTTTGTAACACGACTTCAGTCCTTCATGCCTCTGACTCTCTACCTGTGAAATGGAGAAAATGCTGACAGTTAAGTAAAAACTTCTGCAAATTGTCAATTTGCAGAGCAAGTGCTATCTATTTTGTTCTGTGGAATTGTATTTCTCTTGGTGTCACACAGAGGATTTTATGAATACAAACAACATTTTAGTAAAATAAAACAGTCATTCTAAATGTTTCCATGTAATCCACTTAAAAGCAGTCATATCCATTGGTGTATTGGCTTTTCCTTGTTGCATAAGCTGTGTTTAACCTAGAATACTGTTTGACATTACTTTCCCCCCTTTATAAGAGGAGTGTAAATGCTGTCACTCCCATTGATGCTAATATTCTAAATAAATATAAAGGCCAGAATATAACTTTATCTTTTCTTTTGTAAGGGATCCAAATTCAAGTATTTCTTTTTAAGGCTATTTATCAAACTGATGCTCAATCCCCTGTTTCATATGTAGCTGTTTAGCAACTTTGTGTGATCATATAATAAAACCAGAATTTCTGAATTCTAAACAGTTCTCAGTTTTCCAGGGTGTTCCTAAGAAACTATTCCTCCAAAATACTGTTGCAAATGTATTCACAGTCTGTAAGACTAGAAGGAAACACTGTGATCATCCAGTCCAACCACCACCGACCAGATGTCCTATGGCTCACCAAAATTAATTTGTATTTGAAGCAGAGCATAGCTTTTAGAAATCTTCCAATTTGAATTAAAACTCTGCCAGCAATTGAGAAGTTCCAGAAGTTTTAGAAATGTTGTATTTTTGTGTTACCTGAGGTTATCTGGCTTCAGCTTCTAGCCATTTCACATTGCTATAACTGTTTGTGAGTTTGAAATATACTGCTATAAAGAAAATGTTCGGACACCGTGCCCTTAATGCCCTCTTTCCTCAGCTAGGAACACCTCCTCAAATCACTTCCTTGTCAACCTATTTTTCTCTTCTTTTCATTTTTGGGCTTCTTTCCTGAATCCTTGCTATGTAAACATGTTTCCCTTACCTTGGATGCTGGAAGTAAGCAGTGAAATTTGCAGTCCTGCTCAATGCAGATGTACGGTCAACGTGCGTGTCATTTTATGAGCCCAAATACATGTTGATGAGGTAGTCTGAAGAAGGCTTTCCATGTCTTTTGACTTTCACACTTCCTGGCAAATGGTGGAAATACAGTCAGGTGGTTTTAAGCTGTTGTCTCACGATAATATATGTGTTGTTAATCCACCAGAGTCAAGTTTTGTCTTTCAGATTCTCCTATCAGCAGGTAAAGGAGTTGGATGGATGATTAGAGATAATAATGACGGTACTAATCTAAAAGGTTATAGGAGCCATTATATTTTTGGAAGCTCCTGAAATTTAATCCCTGAAAAGAGCAGACATATTCTGTTATACATCCCAGATTATCTAAAACAAAGCTTATGTTTGTACACTTCAGAAGATACATGTTTACACATTTTAAGATGTGTAATTGTCTTGGTCAGAAGTGAAAAGGTTTTATTGGTATAGAGAGTATTCATAGCCAGTAATCATATAAAGAATCACATTTTCTTTTAGGCCATTTTAAAGCCCTTTTATCTCAACAGAAGACAAAGTAGAAATAGCTCATAAAGATTGCTATCAAATGACATACACAGAGATAACAGAAGTTTTGGCAAGACTGTAGAGACCGCATTGCGACCTCATATAAGTGGACTGATTTGAGACCAGAAAACCTTTAGTATATGCAACTGGAAAGTCTATCCCATAAATTATAGCCATGAAAATAGTGCTTTTTATTTTCTTTTTCTCAATTTATTATATGAAGATTGTTGTGAATTATGAGCACAAAGAAATTAATCCATAACTAAGTAACTGTTCTTGGCACATGTCTAATGTCATAATTTGCACAGGGACCATCTGGGAGTTGCAAAACTTGAGATGTTTCTCTTCTTTGACCCAGGGGTTTAAAATAAATAAAAGCAGTAATGAGCAGGTTCATTAATCAAGCATCACTCCAGCTTTTATGTGGTCTGACTTGCAGAAATCAAGAGATACCTTCTCACTGGAAGCACTGTCAGCAGTTTGTGAGGTGTGGGAATAGTACTTCAGTTGAAAAAACATTTGCTTTTCTTCAGCCTACTGAATTTAGGAAAAGAAATTTCTGTCCTTTTTCATTTGCCTGAGGGTTGGTCTGCATTGTTTCTTGAGGCTGGCTGTATGTGTCTCACAGATAGATTTTTTCAGATGGTGATGATGGTGATACTTAAGGGTTGAAGCAATCAATATTTTGTAGGCATCTGTTACCAACCCCCAAATCAAGATGATGTGACCAACGAAGCAATACTCAGATCACTCAGGCAGGCTTTCGGTCAACAAAACCTGGTCCTTATGGGAGACTTTAACTACCCAGACATTTGCTGGAAGAACAATGCTGCAGCTCGCCTGACATCCATCAAGCTCCTGGAACATGTAGAACACTGCTTCCTCACACAAATGTTGGATGTGCCACCCAAGAATGGGACACAGCTGGACTTACTACTCACTAGTCAAGAAAACCAGCTCTGTAATATCTTGGTTAGTGACAGATTTGGCTGCAATGACCACAGTATTGTGGAGTTTGGGGTGCTGCTGAGCACAATGAAGGTTAATTCCAGGACAAGGGATTTAGATTTTAGAAGAGCAAACTTCAGCTCACTCAGGGCTCAGTTGGAAGGGATCCCATGGGAAGCTTCCACGAAGGGCAAGGAAGCTAATGAGTGCTGGGAGTTTTTCAAGAACACTGTCCTAGAGTAAGCAACACCAGTTCTGACTCTGAAGGCAAGAGAAGTAGGTGGAGCAATAGACTCCCTTGGATTAATTGTGAGCTTCTGGGTCTGCTCAGAACCAAAAGGGAAATGTACCAGAGGTGGAAAAGTGGAACATTAGTGGTTGAAAAATACAAAGGCATTGCCAGGGCATGCAGAGATGCAGTTAGGAAAGCAAGAACTTGGCTTGAGCTGACACTGGCCAATTATGTAAAAAACTTCAGGAAGGGGTTCTTCAGATATATTAACCACAAGTAGAAACATAGGAATAATATTGGCCTACTATTAAACAGAGAGGTGAACTAGTCACCAACAATGCTGAAAAGTCCTTAAGACCTTCTTCACCTCTGTATTTACCAGTGTTGTTGGGTCCCAGGACATAGGAACAAAAGTACAGGTTGACACAGACACTGACCCGCTGTCAGTGAAGAAAGAGCTGGTGTGTCAGCTATTACAGGAGCTTGACAAATTGATGAGTCCAGATAACATTCTGCCATCTACCCTAGGGTGCTGAGAGAGCTGCTGATGTCATTGCAAAGCCACTGTCCATAATCTTTGAGAAGCTGTGGAGACTAGGAGATGTTCCTGAAGACTCTAGGAAGGCTCCTGTTACAGACATCTATAAAAAGGGTTCAAAGGAGGACTCAGGTAATTACAGACCCATTAGTCTCACTTCAGTCCCTGGAAAGGTCATGGAGCAAATCCTCTTGGAGACTGTCACAAGTCAATTGAAGCATGTGATTGGGAAAAGCCAACATGGATTTACCAGGGACAAACCGTGCTTGACAAACCTGATCACCTTCTACAACAAAGTGACCCACTGGGTTGATGCAGGGTGAGAGGTGGACATCGTCTACCGGGACTTCTCCAAGGCTTTTGATACGGTTCCCCCACAGCCTCCTCCTGGAGAAACTGACTTGTTACAGCCTTCACAAGTGGTTTGTGCAGTGGGTGGGGAACTGGCTGATGCACCATACCCAGAGGGTGATAGTAAATAGTTCCTTCTCAGACTGGCAACCATTCACAAGTGGTGTCCCCCCCGGATTGATATTGGGCCCAATGCTGTTTAACATCTTTGTAGGTGACCTGGATGTTGGGATCAAGAACACCCTGATGAAGTTTGCTGATGACACCAAGATCAGTGGAGAGGCTGACACTCTGGAAGGCAGACCCACCCTCAGGATGACAGGGACAGACTGGAGGAGTGGGCTAACTGAAACCTTATGAAGGTCAATGGTGAGAAGTGTAAGGTCTTGCACCTGGGAACACGTAACCCAAGAGTGCAGTTCAGACTGGGATCCACCTGGTTGGAGAACAGCCTTGTGGAAAGGGACCTGGGGGTCTTGGTGTATAACAGGCTCAACATGAGTGACCAGTGTGCTGCAGGGGCAAAGAAGGCCACCAGGATGCTGGGCTGAATCAATAAGGGCATCACCAGCAGAGATCAAGAAGTCATCATCCTGCTCTACTCAGCACTTGTGAGACCACACCTGGAGTATTGCAATCAGTTCTGGTCCTCACTCTACAGAGAGATGGAGACAGGCTGGAGAGGGGCCACAAGGATGATAAGAAGACTAGAGAACCTGCCATATGAGAAGAGGCTGAGAAAACTGGGTTTGTTAAGCCTTGAGAAAAGAAGACTTCGGGGAACCTTATTGCCATGTTCTAGTAATTAAAGGGTGGCTACCAAGAAAGTGGAGACTCCCTATTTACAAGGAGTTACAAAGAAAAGACAAGGGGTAACGGGCACAAATTGCTCCTGGTGAGATTCCAGTTGCACACAAGAAGTAAATTTTTCACCATGAGAACAGTCAAATATTGGAATAGTCTCTCAAGGGAAGTGGTAGATTCCCCCACATTGGACAGTTTTAAGTCTCAGCTTGACAGGATGCTGAGCCATCTCATATCAACTGTAGTAGTACCTAGAAAGGTTGGACCAGATGATTCTTGAGGTCCCTTCCAACCTGGCGTTCTGTGATTTTATGATTCTGTGATTTTAGTAGTAGCAAACTTCACTGACAACAGCAGGACTGGTGTTCAGAACAGAAAGAGTTGTGCTGGAGCTTGGGTCACAGGCTGAGGAAAAAAGAGAGTAAGCCTGCAATGACTTAAAAGGTTACACTTTTCTCTGTTTGTTTTTTTCTTTCACTGCACCTTATGCCAGAGGAGACAATGCAACTGATTCACCTCGCTTGATTTGAAGTCATAGATCAGAGCCAAACATGCTGACCATGAAATAAATAGGAGTATTTATCAAGTTGTTTTACAAAGGCATATGAAATACCAAAGAACTAGTGAGATGAGGTGGTGTAAAATATGCTACTGATACTCGCATGAAGCGCAAAACCCAAGTATTTTGAATATTTCAAAACTAAAACTGAAGCTTGATATAAGCACTTTTAGCTTAATTCTGAATTTTAAAGACTTACTTCTAAGCATATGATATAAATGGGGTAGGTTTGGAAAAAAATATTTGATCCTTTGTTAATGATTAGGGATATACTAAATGGTAGTCATACAGACACAACCAAAAAACAAGCAGGATCAACTTTTCTTGTGGTTTAAAAGTACTATGATCAGAAAACGGCTTTATTTTATTTTTAATATATGGTTTGTGACCTAAGTTTTTCCATGGTGAATTTATGTAAAACATTTCCTTTTTGGCAAAGCATCATTAAGCTAAAGTGCTGGAAATGCACTGAGTAGTAGTTGATAGTTTCTTCCTTTGTAGAGAGCAACATTGTGTGAGGACAATTTCAAGGGGTTTTTGGTCAGTGAGGAGACTACTCAGGAGAAGTATTTCCTTTGGCAAAACCACTATACCACTGTGAGATATTATATATCCTTTAATTACAGAATGCTTTTACTGTCTCCCTAATTCTCAGTGGATTTGCTGAACTGCTGTTCTATGGCAATAGAAGCCATGGCAAACCTTTGACTAAATCAACACCTTTGGAGTTACACTGGTATTTTTAACATTTCAATTTGACCCCATGAGAGTGATTTGTCTTCCTAAGAAGTATTTTAGTAAATGATTTAAGGCCATCTTAAATTAGCACATGCACATGTCTGAAGAACTGAAATGATAGGTGAAAAGGTTTGTTGGACTAGCCTAAGGAAAGAAAAAAAATCCATCAGAAATTTCTGCAGGGTTTTTTTTAATGTATATAATTTTTACTACAGTAACATAAACATAAACCCCAAGTTATTTCAAGTGCCAGCTGTTAGACTCCAAAGCTAATTAAGTTTAGGGAGCTTAAAGTTTTATCCCCTAGTGGGCACAGGATTTCACATCAGCCTTTGAGTTTATTAAGAAGATGCAATTTTAGGCCTAAGTTAGATGGAGTTATGACATACCAGTCTGAGTTCAGAGTTATATTAATAATGACCCTCATAGTTTATTGAAAATCTAGATAATTGTATTGTCCCAAGACTAGATATACTAAAATAGTATGTAATGGTGTAAGCAGAGCTTCATGCACTGTACCAAGCAGATGTATCAACTAGATGTCTTTTTTTTAAGTTCTAGATGTCTTTTTTTTAAGTTGTGTTGCTCTTGAGGTGTGATGAGGCGAGGTGTGTTACCTGTGGCTATAAATTATGAAATACCTTGTATAAACATAAGAGCTGCTTTTAAGGTGATGTCGTAAAGATTTTTCCTCACTTTTCCATACCCGAGTTATTTTAGAAACTGAACCAGATCATCTGAGCTGGTTAGAGCACTTCAGATCTGAGGAAGGGAAAAAAAGCCCAGTTTCTTGAGACATGATTTGCCTATGCCAGCTGGGGCTCATGCTGCTGGAACCCATTAGGCAGGATCCCAGGCTCTCTGGAACTTGTTCTCAGCATTGCTACAGATCTGCTGTGTGATTTTAATCTTACAATTTTGAAACACCCTGTGGTCTCCTGTG
Source organism: Chaetura pelagica (assembly GCF_000747805.2). Classification (NCBI taxonomy): domain Eukaryota; kingdom Metazoa; phylum Chordata; class Aves; order Apodiformes; family Apodidae; genus Chaetura; species Chaetura pelagica. Next base: position 177,734 of record NW_009953597.1, on the reverse strand, counting down.
GTACAGGGGGAGGTTGGGCAGAGTCTGTGGCCACATTCACTCTGTAGTTGCTACAGACACACCTATGAATAGAAAACCTGCTGAGGCTTCTCCAAGGAGAGAAAATGGGGGTCTCCTTGTTTTATATTGTTCCTTTTCCTGTGAGACATGAGTCCTTCCCAGCAGCAGACACACTGAGCTTCTCCTGCATTTCAGTGTGATGCTTGTCCTTCCCAGCAGCAATGGCTGCTAATAAACTGCCTTGGGACAGAGATTGTGCATCTTCACCACGAGCCAAGCTGTGCCCTTTTCTCCTCTACAAGAAAAAAGTTATTCCTCTACAATATCGCTCCTAAAGCAGGAAGAAGACTGCTGCTACACAAAGTTGTAGGCTTATACATATTGATATTTCTGAAGAACTCTGAGCTCTGGTGGTGGGAAGGATGCAGAGGAAAGGCAAAAGGTGTCTCTGGTATGTTAAAATTTATAGCTGTGGATCATTGTACCTCATGGATAGGAATTATGTCTGTAGTGATATAATGGCTTACTTGTATGTACCAAAGTAGGTAGAAACAGCTTCATTCGTGTCAGGACTCACTGGCTTTTCTGTGGCTATGAAGCAGGAAAATATGCATTGAATTTCAGGTTTGTTTCATGGGTTAAACTGTGGCAGCTTGCCCTGCTGTTGTTCAAGATGTATTTCTTTGAGCTTAACTGGTAATTTCAAGCATTCGCTTCTGCTTTCTTTCCTTCTCTGCTTTTCATTTCTCTCCCCAGCGTGTCCAACATCTGTTTCATTTTTTATCTTGCCTTTTTTCAGAATATGTGGCATAATTATGACAACTGCTTTGATTGTGGATTGTCATTCACTCTTGCTGAAGAAGCCCTTCATCAGTCAGCAATAATGCTTCCCATAGCACTGCTGGATTCATTGACTTTTTGTCCAGCTTTAGACTCCTGCAGTTTGTGAAATGATAATCTTCTACACTCTTGACCTATGTCAACTGTCTTAATCTAATTTTATGGTGCAAACTAGCTGCTGCTACTGCAAGTCAGATAATACTTTTAGGTTAGGAAAATAGCTTGATGCTAAATAAGAATTTTAAAATCTCATGAAATTATAAATATGAATAGTCCAGCTTTGGGGATCTCAATTTTGTGACTTTTCACATGGGCAGCAGGAGGTATGCCAACAGTCTTAGTTACCTCTCCTGCATTCCTGAGTAATGGCTTGAGTCTCAGTTGTTCAGTAACCAAGATATAGTCCTTGGAAACTGGTATTTACTCCTATGCACTATAATCCTAAACTTACTGACTTTTTGTTTTCATTACAATGTGAAATGCAAAAAGAGAGTGTTGTGAAATTATATGATGAAGTAGAGCTTCTGTCACAGAAAATTTCATGATAGGACAACTAAGGTACATACTGGGTTTGTTAGAATTATAGAATCATTGATTGGTTTGGATTGGAAGGAAACTCAAAAGATCATGTAGTTCCAACCCGCCAGCCATGGGCAGGGACACCTTCCACTACACCGTGTTGTTCTAAGTCCAATCCAACCTGGGCTTGAACTCTTCCGGGGATGGGGGCATCCACAACTACTCTGGGAAACCTGTGCCAGTGACTCAGCACCCGCACAGTAAAGAATTTCTTCCTGATGTCAAACCTAAATCTACCTTCTTCCAGTTTAAAACTGTTACCCCTTGTCCTTTCACTACACTCCCTAATAAAGAGTGCCACCGCATCTTGCCTGTTGCCTCCTATTAAGTACTGGAAGGCTGCTAAAATGTCTCCCTGGGGCCTTCTCCAGGCTAAGTGACCCCAACTTTTTCAGTCTGTCTTCTTAGAAAAGGTGCTGCAGCCCTCTGATCATCTTCGTGGCTCTCTTCTGGACTTGCTCCAGCAGGTCTATATCCTTTTTGTGTTGGGGCTCTCAGAGCTGGACACTGTTCCAGGTAGGTCCTCATAGAAGTGTAAAAGGGGGAGAGAATCACCTCCCTTGGCCTGCTGGCCATGCCTCTTTTGATGCAGCCCATGCAGGATGTGGTTAGCTTTCTGAGCTTTGAGTGCTCTTTCTGGCTCCTGTCGAGCTTTAAATCTATCAGTACCCCTAACTCCTTCTCCAAAGAGCCGCCCTCCATCCACTCATCACCCAGCCTGTAATACACGTTTGGGATTGCCCTGACCCAGGTACAGGACATTATACTTGGCCTTACTGAGCTTCATGCAGTTTGCAGAGGCCCCACATCTCAAGCCAGTCCAAGGTCCCTTTGAATGGCATCCCTTCTCTCTAGAGCAGGAATTTAAGAACATAGTTTCTCCTAAGGCCTATTCTGGGCCAAGTACAGTCGTACATTCTGTGAACATGTGAAGGACAAAGTGTGCCAGGTGCAGCATGAGACTATTCGCTTGGGGAAGGAGGGTGCTTGCCCAGGTCAGTTTGTCTCTAGACAAACTCTTAAGTGAGAATCCTGCAATCCATCCTGATTACATACATATTATATTCACTGTTTGCTTGGCCATGCTTTCAGTATCCCCTGTCTGAGTTTTGTCTCTCTTTTTAATCTATGGTGTTCCTGTGGCACCTGCTTTCTTGTTATCTGAGCAGGATTTTCTAATTTCTTCTTACAAGCATCGGACAGATTGAGGTGCATGGTGGCAGTACAAGGGATTAAGCCACAACTACATTTGGGAGTGGGAGCTTCTTCACAGACTGAAGACACAAACCTTTGTGTTTAATTCTGCAACATAAAGTAGTAGCTTCTCATATGAAATGTATAACTTACTTCAGAATTAGGGTGTTTTTTTCCCCTCCATGCACGTTTTCATCAACATGGAAAGGATTACACCTTCAACTTCTGCTTTATAGTAATGGAATTTTCAGGTACTGCTCTTGATATTTTTTTAATAGATGAAAATATTTATTCAAGCAAACCATCTCATGATGTATTAGAAGAAGTGCTCTTTCATGAGAGTGTCTAGTGTGTGTATGTTAAAAATCACTGCTTTGATAAATCGGTGGATTATTTTTTTCAGCATGATATTTTTTTTCCCCTTTTTTCAAACATATTTTTTCATAGGTTATTACACTGAAGGAGGTATTACTGCAGTATGGTTACATGGAACTCCTTTCCTGAGAACTCTATTAAAGCACAAATGGTAGGAATTAATTTCGTTTCACACAGAAGTAACATTTCATTGTAATTTTTAGCACTCGGAGAATAAAAGACCAGTACACTTTAATTAGTTCAAAGTGACTTTTATGCCATAGCACTGTTTCATGCAGGTCTGTGAGGGAGATCTGCATCATGCGCAGAACAACCCTGTGAGTGCTGAAGTGAGGAGACTGGAAATAGTGATTTTTTAAAAATAGTTTGGTCTCCAATCTGGCTTGGCTTTGATTTCTAGACATTCAGGAAATGGAACTTTCGAAGCTGAAGTCAATGGGAAAATGTGCACTGTTCTCCCTCAGTAAGTGTGACTTTATGGAAATGTTAAAATGCACCTCATTGTTTGCATAGAGTCTCCTTTGGGCAAGAAATGGGAATCTGTATAATCAATTACTCCAGAGATTTTCCTTCAAGGACTTGGGATTATAAAGTGTGGATGCATGTTAAGAGAAAATATTTTCATAAAAATGAGCTATTTTCATGCAGATTCAAACAAATCCAAGATATACCAGGCATTTTGACAGTGACATGTGGATGAATACACATAAAATATCAAAGAAAGTATATATCAAGATAGTAAGGTAACTGCTGAGTCTTGACATTGCATTCATTAATATAACCCAGTGATTGTGCAATTTAACTTTAACTGGCAGGTTTTTCTGTTCACTTATTAGAGAAAAAACCCAAACTGTATGGTTCAGTGGAGTAAGCTGTTCTATTTATATAGTAAGGGTATCTTCTGTAAACCAAATTTTATGCACAGGTTCTCAGATGAGAAAATTGTCTTCCTGTGATGTTTTAAATTATATTCTAGATGGCTATATCAGTACATCTTCAGAATAAGAACAATTAGTAGGCAGATCTCACCAAAGGTGTTTGCTAAAAATCTTCCAAACAAAGCTACAATCAAGACTGTGATCAGGCGTGTTGTGATGTTTAGATTACTCTGTCTAGCATACTGCACTGTCTCCCTCACAGCAGTGCATAGTCTCTGACTGGGAATGGTAATTTTGACTTCCTCATTTCACTGGTGTCAGTATCTCTAGGTGCTCAAAGTGAGTCCTAACGTTTAACACCAGGCTTGTCTAGTTTGGAGAAAAGGAGGCTGAGTGGTGACCTCATTGCTCTCTGCAGTTTCCTGAGAAGGGGAAGTGGAGAGGGAGGTGCTACAATCTTCTCACTGGGATCCAGTGAGAAGATGCATGGGAATGGCTCAAAGCTGCTTCTTGGGAGGACATTAGGACATGCACCTGCACGTTAGGAAGCATTTCTTCACAAGAGGGTGGTCAAACACCAGAACAGGCTTCCTAGGTAGTTGGTCAATGCTCCAAGCCTCTCAGTGTTTAAGAAACATTTGAACAATGCCCTTAATAACATGCTTTTTAAAAATACTATTTTAAATTTTTTTTTTATGTAGAATCATAGAATCATAGGGGTAGGAAGGGACCTCTGAAGATCATCAAGTCCAACCCCTCTGCTGCAGCAGGAACACCTAGGGCCTATCACACAGGAACACATCTATACGGGTCTTGAAAGCCTGCAAAGAAGGAGACTCCACAACCTCTGGACAGTCTGTTCCAGTGCTCTGTCACCCTCACAGTGAAGAATTTTTACTTTTGGTCACCCCTAAAGTGCTCAGGCAGTTGGACTAGATTATTTTTGTAGGCCACTTCCAATGAAAATCTATTTTTTATTTAATTCAATTTGATTCTATTCTATCCTGTTATATTCTATTCTATTCTGTTCCATTCCATTCTGTTCCAATTCACTCCCCTCCACTCCCCTCAATTCCATTCTATCATTACAGACCTACCAGCACTATCTTCCCATATGCATACTTAGACAAACATGTCATTTTACAAAATAACAGAATCATTCAGGTTGGAAAAGTCCTTTAAGATCATGAAGTCCAACCACAACCTAACTCGACCAACCATTAACCAAACGCTACCAGTTCCAATGCTTAAACTATGTTCCCAAGCCCCACATCTATACATTTCTTAAACACCTCCAGGGACAGAGACTCAGCTGCCTCCCTGAGCAAACTATTCCAGAGTTTAATTACCCTATCAGTGCAGAATTATTTTCTAATACTTAATCTAAACCTTCCCTGGCACAACTTGAGCCCATTTCCTCTTGTCCTATCACTTATTACTTGGGAAAAGAGACCAAGCCCAACCTTATTACAACCTCCTTTCAGTTAGTTGTAGAGAGCAATGAGGTCTCCCCTCAGCATCCTTTTCTCCAGACTTAACAACCCCAGTTCCTTCAAACAGTCTCATGCTCCAGACTCTTCAAGAACTTCATTGCTCTTTTCTGGACTTCATGCAGCACCTCAATGTCTTTCTTGTAGTGGGGTCCCAGAACTGAACACCCTTCTGTATTTGTATAAAATTAAATGGGTATTTACTTACAGTAATTTAATGCATACATACAATTGTCATTAATTCTTATGGGAAGACAAGAAGTTAGGATTCTATTTCTGGCTTTGGGTCTTATCATGGAAGCTGTACAGCCCTTCTGCAAAAATTAGTCTTTTATACATTATCACTAATTTTTCTCAGAGCTGAGGAAGTAGGAATTACGGACAACATGCAGTATGCAACACAGATAGGCCCTGCAACAGATATAAAATCTAAGGTCCAGTCACTTGCTTTTTTTGTTAGAAGGCAGGAGATAAGTAAAAATATTTATCCACACCTCACTAAAATCTAACCACCTACTATATCATAGGCTTGCAGGTTAGATTAATTCCTACAAGCTTTCATACAGATATATGCATGTACATAAATATCAACATACATACAAAATTTTTCATGTGACAAATTGTTGTTCCAACAAATTGGAATGGTGGAGTAACACAGTGTTTATGATTGCACATACTAAATAATTGTCTGTTATGTGTTCTCCGTAATGTTGTCTGGAATAAAAGAAACGGAGAAAAGTCATTAATTGGGCATTTTTTGAGATATCACTGTGTGCATGTATCAGTCTCCACAAGTAGTATGTCTTTATATTTCCATATTTTTATGGTCTGCAGCGGTTTGCAGCTGAATAGGCAGTAAATAAATGGGTAGTGGCTAGCAGCTTGATGTGCAGATGGAGATAGGTGACAAGTGGTGTCCCACAGGAGTCTGTTCTGGGACCAGTGCTGTTTAATATCTTCATCAGTGACACAGTGGGTTCAGAGAATTTGCAGTTACACAAATCTGAGTAGTGCGGTGGACACACCTGAGGGACCTGGACAAGCTCGAGAAGTGGGACCATGTGAATTTCATGGGGTTCAACAAGACCAAGTGCAAGGTCCTCCACCTGGATTGGAGCAAACCTCAGTATCAATATAGGCAGGCGATCAAAGGGATTGAGCCCTGTGTAGAAGGGCTTGGGGTGTTGGTTGATGAAAAGCTGGACATGAGCTGGCAAAGTGCACTTTTAGCCCAGAAAGCCAACTGTATCCTTGGCTGCATCAAAGGAAGCATGGCCAGCAGATCAAGGGAAGTGATTCTGCACCTCTGCTCTGCTCTGCTGAGACCTCACCCAGAGCAGTGTCCAGCTTTGAGTCCTCAGCACAGGAAAGCCTTGGACCCATTGCTCCAGGTGCAAAGGAGAGTCACAAAAATTATTAGATGGCTTGTGCGTCTCTCCCATGAAGCAAGGCTGAGAGAGTTGGGGTTGTTCAGCCTGTAGAAAAGAAGGCTCCAGAAAGACCTTTGTGTGGCATTTAAAGATGTGAAGGGGGCTTATAAGAAAAGTGGGGACAGACTTTTTAGCAGGGCCTTTGGAGATTGGACAAGGGCTAGTGGTTTTAAATGGAAGGAAGGGAGATTCAGACTAGATATTAGGAAGAAATTTCTTACAGTGAGAGCGGTGAAATACTGGAACAGGGTGCCCAGAGAAGAGGTAGAAGCCCCATTCCTGCAAACATTCAAGGTTAGGTTGGACAGGGCTCTGAGCAACCTGACTAGTTGAACATGCTCACTGCAGGGGAGTTGGACTAGATGACCTTTAAAGGTCCCTTCCATCCCAAACCATTCTGTGATTTTAGTAGAGAGTTTTGCAAATTGTCTTGTCAGGAAAAGTCCTTTCATTTAAATGGTTTTAGGTTGTTGAAGTTCTCCTTAAATTTTTGTGTTGCACAGGTCCTGGAATAATTCACAATCCTCTGGCTCCATTTACAGAAGGAAAGTGTCTTTCAGAAAATTTTCACAGTTTCTAATGGTAGCTCTTATAGAAGCATTGGTACACTGGAGTCCCTTCTGCCAAGTTAGATGCCCTGTGTCTCTGATTAACAACTCCTCTAGGCCGTAGTAGGGTTGGTGATTACCTTCTTCCGTTAATGTTCATGCATCTAAATCAGAGGTAGAACTGGCAGAAAGATTTATCCTCTTCTGCTGAGTCTATCTCATTGTTTTTTTCTTTGTGGACACTTTCACAGCACTTGTTAGATCCTCGGGTTGTGTTGGTGGCAGGCAATTGTAACTCCTCCCTGCAGACTCAAGATATGAATGATTTTTCTTAATAAGTGACCATACAGGCATGGTGTGCCCTGTGTATTCTGGGACTGTGAAATGTTGAATTCTTATCTACTTAAATAACTTTCTCAACACAGCAACATACTCATGTGATTAATTCCTTCTGGTAAGATTGATTGAATATGACAGTGGATGCTCTTGTGGCATGAAAGCCTGAGACTCTTCACTCAGCTGAAAATGTTCCTAACACCAAGACCCAAATCTTACAATAAGGCTTGGAAGGATAATCTGTATAAGGTGTTGTGAGGTCTGGGCTACATGCAAGGAAAGAAACTTTGAAAACAAGTGAGCTTCTATTATGAAAGTCTGGAAACTTAAGCCTGTATTAGCAGCAAGTGGAAAGGAAGTAGGTTTCATTATAAGTCATTTATAAATCAGCCTTTTTCATAGAGGAGGGATCTATTTAAGAGGGTTGTTGATCCCACTCAAAAGCAGCCGTAGGAGTGCTTAGCCAAGTCTTCTGGTTTTCCTTTCTTTGGTCTTTGCCCAGATACACTCTGTGCACCTTACTGGCCTTCAGACCTTGACAGATCAAAAGGCATCTAAGTCTCATTAGCTGTCTGCACCTGATGAAAGGAACTCTGAATGCTGTACGATCTGAAGGGGACAGTCAGCTCCTGGCTTCTTGAGAGCATCCACCAAAATTGATTTCATCCTGAGCTAAAAGGGGAACACAGAAACCATGAGAGAAAGGCACACTATCAGATTTCTCAATTCTCTTATAAGCAGAATCAGGTATATGGTTGTCCCTAGAAAATTTAACAGAAAAATGGATTTCAATGTGAACACTACCTGATAGTCTGTATTCTTAAACTGCGTGTTTTCTCTTTTAGAAGAATAGTCTTGACCCTGAAGTTAATTCTCGGAAAGGTGAAAAATACATTTTTTCTTTATAAAGGAGACCAGGAAGCCTTGCTGACCTCTGTAAGGAAAGTCCTAGAAATCCTCTGATGCTGAATTCAGGGATGTCTTCCTGTATTTTAATCCAACCAAGAAGTAGAGCCCAGAGTGTTATGGTAAAGGTTGTAGAGGTAGGCGTGGTATGGATCTGAAGCAAAATTTCTGTTCATGTCAATGGATCTTTGTCTGTTGAAGGATTTGAAGCTGAGTTATGGATGAACAGTGTAGAGATTAGTCTGCTAAGGTAAAACATTCATACCATCTCTGACAAGTGACAAAGAAATATGTGAGCTGAAAGTAAAATTCTTGTATATATTTGTAACTTTGTGTGCATACACAGATATTCATAAACAGCATCAAAAAAAAAAAAAAAAAAGAAGGTGCAGAGTTCACTACTAGTAGGAAATGGATGTCTTGCTTGGAGAGAGGTGAATTGAATTTTTCTAGTTATATTCCATGAAGCACTTCAGCAGATATATGAGCTGTCAGGAAGCTAGATGTATATAAATATAGCTTGAGTTTGTGGATAGTTTGTATTATTTACATTTATAGAAACTAGTTCCCATTTAGGATAGCTAATGCAGAAATAATGGCACAGTCCTGTCTGCTGTAAGGTTGATGTAACTTGGTGTTGCCCTTTCTGGTTGTGTTATGAATCTTTGAAGAGGTGTCAGACAGGCAAGAATATAAATCACAATTGGATATTATCCTGTATTTTCCTGTTTCAAGCTTCTTTTTTGTTGTTGTAATTTGAATTGTTGCTCAGTATCCAGCTGGCAGAATTTAGTGTAAAACAAAAGTTGCAGAATCACTTTGCTAAAAATAAATTTTAATTATGTTTTTCCATCTAAGTGGTGAAGATCATTTAGATATCGGTTACACAAAACCTGTGAATATTTTTATGAATGTTTTTGTTTCCAGGAACAGGCTTAAATAAAAATAAAAAAGAAATTAAAAAAACCCCAAACAAACAAACTCACCCTGTCATAAATGTAATTTCTCATTGTAATATTATTTTAAATTTTGTAAAAGTAGCTGGTTTTATAAATTTGAAAGAAACACTAATCTAATAATGAAAAATAATAAAATAGTAGCATTCAAAAAAGGTTAGCCAATTAAGTCCTTCTAGCAGGGGAATTAAGTAGTTGTTCATGGAGATTTGTAACACTAACTGAATTGGACATATTTCTTAGTGAACAGTATGCCAAGGTGAGCTGTGTGTTCTCACTGCCAAAATGAACTCTTTAACATGAAATACATCTTGGATTATGGTAATGGGAAATTTCCCGAGATTTCACACATTTCTTGATAATCTCCACAGAACCCTAACACTTTCCATGTTTTCCTGGTTGGCAGGTGGAGTGGATACAACAGCAGGTGGTTAAAAGAAGGATAAAGAGGGATTATAAACCTGGTGGTACCCAGTCCACTTATTTCAATGATCCCAAGTGGCCAAGCATGTGGTACATGGTAAGTACATACAGGGGCATGGGCTCTATTGCATGTTAGCATTTAGTTGTCTGCTGAGATAATTTGAAAAGGGGTGGAATCGTATGTTTAGAAAAAGCAAATTTGGAGGTTTTTTATGAAACTACTTAAGATCTGTAAACTCCTTACAAGTCTTATAAAGAAGTCCCAGAGAACCCTGCAATGGGAAGCATTTATTAATGCATTCATTCACTAATGTTTCCCATTGCAAGATGTCTTGGGAAATACTTAATAGAGGATAAACTGAGAAGGGAAGGAACTTAGCCACAACCTGTGACAGCAGTCAAACCACTTGTTTTGTATGTCCCTATTTAACTGACTGTATTCTCAATGTGATATAAATGTCTTCTGTCCTGAAACAAGAAAAGAGACGTGAGCCCTGACCGTTCAGTGCTATAATTACACTCTTTAGTAATGAACAATTGCATTGATTATATAAATTGATTATTTGTGTCGCTTCCTGTCTGACATGAATTGCATGCTTTCTAAGCAATTTTTTAGTTGTTTCTTTTGTTTTATTTCTTCCTGGTAGTCACAGTTAAAGCCTGGAGTGAAACTTTTGTATTGATGATTTTTTTAAAAATACCTTCGTTTCACCTGGGAAGGTGCAAATCACAGAATCATATAATGCATTGGCTTGGAAGGGACCTTTAAAGGTCATCTAGTCCAAGTCTCCTGCAGTGAGAAGAGACATCTTCAACTAGGTCAGGTTGCTCAGAGCCCTGTCTATTTCTTCCTAATATCTAGTCTGAATCTCCCTTCCTTCCATTTAAAACCACTAGCCCTTGTCCAATCTCCAAAGGCCCTGCTAAAAAGTCTGTCCCCACTTTTCTTATAAGCCCCCTTCACATCTTTAAATGCCACACAAAGGTCTTTCTGGAGCCTTCTTTTCTACAGGCTGAACAACCCCAACTCTCTCAGCCTTGCTTCATGGGAGAGACGCACAAGCCATCTAATAATTTTTGTGACTCTCCTTTGCACCTGGAGCAATGGGTCCAAGGCTTTCCTGTGCTGAGGACTCAAAGCTGGACACTGCTCTGGGTGGGGTCTCACCAGAGCAGAGCAGAGCAGAGCAGAGATGCAGAATCACTTCCCTTGATCTGCTGGCCGTGCTTCCTTTGATGCAGTTGGCTTTCTGGGCTAAAAGTGCACTTTGCCAGCTCATGTCCAGCTTTTCACCCACTGATACAATGGGAAGTTGTGTTAGTAGGCAGTCAACTCCAGCTGACACATCTCCATTTTGGCTGATAAAAGACTTGCTTGCTTTCTCTACTGTCCTGTTGATGCTGTTCTAAATCCCTACATGTTGTTTTCTCACTGTGTCACCTGTGTTGCTGACATTAAGACTCTCAGAAGGTTTTATGGCTTGATAGATTGAATTGTTTCAGATAGGGAGGAGAATACGCCTTTTTGGCAGCAATATGTAAGATTGTTTTTCTCTACATAGATACTGTACTTTCAATTACTTTAAAACCATTAGTTTAGTATTTCAGGTGAATTAACAAGGTTGTCCTAACACAGCTTTAAAAATACTTCTAAGTTTTATTGATTTAATTCTTGCTTGTACTTCATTGTTGCATATATTTAAAAACAATAAGTGCCATAAGTAATTTGTAACCTTACAGTGAACAGTTTCTATTAGTATGTGCAGTGAGAAGTCCTTATCTTCATCAGTATATCATATGGGCATGTTGTCAGTCAGAAAGTCTAGTAGCTTTGCTTTTCAGTGTCCTGAATACTTGTATTTTAATTAGAGTCTAAGTAATAACTTTACTCCCAAAATTGCTCTTATTTTTATTAAAGAACTCTACTACTGACTTTTTTTCCAATAGATCCATGTTGCTCTGAGTTATTAGAGATCTGTGTCTTTCAGGCAGTAATTCTTGTTACATAACAGAAATTTATTTAATTTCTGTTTTATCCCAGTAGTGGCTTATGTAGCGAAGGGGTTTTTTAGCGGTTCATTGCTCACTTTGAAAACAGCTTTTATCCAAAATGTGGGCTTTTTTCAGTTGTTCCTGAAAGCTTATTATTTTGGGTCATGGGATCATGACAGATCCTTTTCCCAGTTTCTTGAAATGTGTATACTTGTCTGTCTCCTCTAATATGTATGTTTATTCAGTCTGCTTGTCCTATAAATGTATGCATAAGGTGACAGACAGATTCCAATAAATGGTGGTAGATTGTGATATTGTGTCCTGTCAGTTCTCATTTTAAAAAATATTATTACAGCATTTTTAATTGAAACTAGAAAATAACAGTGATTTATCTTTAGGTAGTCTGACATTATTGCTACAGACTTTCATCTCTGCAGTAGACGAAAAAGAGAGAGGCCAGATTAAAAGGGAATAATAGTAGTCAAGCAAAAGCCCACTATATATCATGTAGGGTAGATTATGTAATTTTTCCTTTGTGCTCCTATATTTCTGTACAAGGTTTTTAGTACCATCATACCTTGTTGGTGGAACTGGATTAATGGGGTGGGTTTTAACTGATTATAGATACTCATAGCAATTGCCTGTAATTTTGTTCAGGAAGGTAGCAACCTTCTATTCATAAATCAGTTATGTTGCCCAGCCACGCTACTCCACAGCTGCCCCACAATTGACAGTCTAATACACAGAGCCATTTAGGGCAGCAAATGGACTTTAGTATTTCTCTTGTACAACATTCAAAATACTGTCATTTCTGTATCTGTGGAAGAAAGTCCTCACCTGCAGACCCTCAGACCCTCTGGAAAGGGGCTGTTTCTGACTGACTGCATTTACTTCTATTCGCAGTATCTTTAGTGGTAGTGGTTTAATCTCATTTTGTTGAGAGAGATCACAGAATCACAGAATCCTAAGGGTTGGAAGGGACCTCAAAAGATCATCTAGTCCAACTCCCCTGCCAGATCAATGAAGTGTTAGTGTGTGTACTATTTCAGAAGAGAGCAGCTAAAAATACATGAATGAGTTGAATTCAGGACTGACTTGGGTCATTACCAGGTATATTCATATGACTGAATTTGTGATTGTGACCATAGCTACTTTTGTTAATTTTATTTACCAAAATGAAAAGGAAAAAAAAAGGGAATTTGAGGTTAGTTAATGTTTTAAGTAATCGCTGTGTCAGAAAGAGGTTTTTAGGTTACTGGCCACAGACATGTTATTGAGAAAGTAATAAAGTATTATCACATACAGGTTTGCATTTGGATTAATAAGTAACTTTGTTGTTAGTAAAGATTGGTACCTTTGACCGTTGAACTGGCATAATCTCTAACAGGGCTGTAAATGTAGTCCATATTTGTTGACACAAGTCCTTTTATTCAAAGACTTTGTCAAGCAATATCTGACTGATGTTCTTCCTCCTCCAGCTTTTTCTTCACAAGTACCACTCCTTGTAATTTTAATTGTCTGGTCTAGATAGAATACATTTTTGTTTGTGTGATATCCATGGGAAGCAGTATCTCTTAAGAGTTTTTCTGTGAGTAAATTAAAAGTCTTTTTTTAATCACTCTTTTTTCCTCCATTTTCTTTAATGATATTCCTAGACAGAGCAGAGAGATTAGGAATATAATTATTTAGCACTTTATGGTTCTGTGAAAGCTGAAGCAGCCAGAGCCACGCATCACCTGAAAAAGTATACTTGTACTTTTCATTATTGGGGTCTTATTTATTAAGAAATTACAGATTCTTATGCTGTCTATTAACAAGGAAAATATTATTTTCTTCTGACTTCCTTCATTCAAAGCAAAAAAAAAGGTGGGACCTCTGAATCCTGAGGCATCTGTGCTTAAAATTTGTATAGATTACGTAAGATGTGAAACTTCACCTGTTGCACTGTCATTAAAAAATTATCACATAATTGTGTCCAGATTCTCTGAAGAAAATAAAAGAAGGTCCCTAGTTAATATCCTTTTCCAAATTTTGAGTCAGGAGCGAGCTAAGTCCTATATGCCATCCCCACATTGTATCATCATATTGTATCTAATAAATTTATTCTCTTTCATTGATGTTGACAAAATAACCTGTTTGTAAATAACTGAATGAACTATATACATTCATTTTGCATAACTGAAAGAAGTCAAAGTCAACCCTGAAGCCCTACTGCTATCTGAAACTGTTTTACTTAACTTGTAATAACAACTTTGGAATGACTAAAGGGACTTTGTGGCTAACCAATTTCACTGTACCTGCCAGCTGGTTTAATGAGTTGCCTCATCTTGTCTGCATGGAAAAATGGTCATAAAAACTAGAGGAGGTAAAAATGAAAAAAACAAAAAAATTTAAAAATATATGCAAAGATGTGGTTAATATTACTAATTTTTACTTTAATAGACTTCAGTCACAAAACTCTTCTTGCTGACACCCACTTTTTACTCCCCCACTGTTTACTCCCCACTTCAGAAGAGCTTTGTAGTGGTCAGCTGAAGCTGGAATCATACAGACACACAAGCACAGATTTCTGCAGCTGTAATCTAGCTCTGCTGTGATGCTGGGCTCCATTCCATATTTTTTTTAAAAAACAATGTAACTGCAAGAAATTAATTTAGCCATTGTTGTTTTTTTTTTATCAAACCATTGTTATACTACAAAGGTGCTGACTATGTCTTTGCAGTCAGTTCAGAGATGCATAAGTCTTTTTCGACACTGATCAAGGATAATCCTCTCCAGTACTTTAATCATCCCTTCTATTGTTAATAATAATTGCTAGTGCTAACTTGATTCTTTTAATTTGGAGAAGTTTCCACTTCCTACCAGGTTCTTCTCATTCTGCATGGCCTAGGAATCAAACATGTAATAGGATATTTCTGTGGGACTAAGAGATGTGAGGCTGAGGGAGAGGCACTGTTCTGTTGGAGCACCTAGAAATAAATGTAATAATTAAAGTGTATAGCCAAGTGTTTTCTTATCCTTGACTGCCAGTTCATCAAGAAGAGGAAATGTGTATCCAGAGGTTACTCCTTATAGCTGGAGAAGATATGACGCTGTCAGAATGAAAGCTGGAAAGGAAATTCCATCACAGTAAATCACTGGGGCAAGATGGTATTCCTCTGAGAAACAACAGCATAAAACAACTCAGCTACCCACAAAAATAAATAATTTAAAATGTGTTATACTCCTGGAAGTTGTTAGCCACAGTCTCTAAAATGCATAGTTGAGGGTCAAGTAAAACTGTCATTTTGTTTTACACGACTCTTAGGTCCACAGTGTTGTCAGTTCACCTTCTGTCTTAAATAATTTTAAGGTGCGTTTTTGCTATTGATCTCTACAAACTGAGTACTTCCTCTTTTGAAAATTATTTTTATTTTTCAGAATACCTTTCCTTTTTTATTTTCTCATCATATTTACTCCTCCTTATTCCTTCTTTCTAGACATAAACTGTGCTTCAGGAGAGTAGGTGGAAGACAAAATGCATTTGGAGAAATGCTAAAAGCAGATGACTTCACAGTCTTCTGTTTGGAACCAAAAGGAAGGGCTTTTGTAAAGTTAGTTTTCTCTGAGTGGTAGCAATATTATGGAAAAGGACTGTAAGACACTGTAATTTGTGTACTCTTTTTGAAAATAAGGAAAACATAGCCAGTGAATATAATGCACTCCAGTTGCTGAAAAAGTAAAATTTTCTTACAAGACTTCTGAAAAGATACTCTAATAGAAATCTGTAAACCTAAGAAAAGATGAAATGCTTGTCTGTGGTGTTTCTCCAACTGCTTATATTATGACTTAGCTCTGGAGACTTTTGGAGAAGCATTCCTAGTTTCCAAACCTGGAATGAAAAGACAAGGAGATACACAAATGCAAAGTGTTTTAGGGGATTCAAGGTGAAAGAGGATTATAGCAGTGCCAGCAGGGCACAATAAAACTAGATGACTGAGCCACAGTGGAAACTAACATTTACAAATTACTTGGTGAATAATATTTCATTAATTACCTGGATGAGACAGCTATATAATGTTGCATAATTATAGATATAGTGTCATGTTGCTGAAATTTTTAGAAAGCTGTTGAAGATAAAAGGCTTTCTTAGAATCTTAACTCATCAGCCAGTGTTTATCAGTCATCCTTCTATATTTGCAGTGTAATATTTCTCGTATAGACAGATGAATTATCATCTATATTGTAACTTAGAGCAGTCCTTGCTGTCAGATGAGATCTCAATTAGTTGCATCTAGGGCTGACTGCCTTGAGCTCTGTTGCTGAAATCAAAACATGGGAAATATTGCTTTCTATTCAATTGCTTGTAACTTCAGCACAGGATCTGGTGAACCAGCTTACTTCATTTCTTCAGAAAACTCCTCTAGTACACTACTTAGTGCTCTCTGGTTATATTTGTGAGGTCTCAGGTGAGCTACACTAGAATTCACAGTAGGGGACAGGCGGTTCTCCTTTGACACAGTCTAGTTGACTCTGGATGGCAGCCAGAATTATGCTAATAAGCCTTTATCAACAGTGAGTAATGTGAGTCTTTTAAAGTCCTGTACCCATGAAATAAGGAGAAGGTGAAGAGTTAGAGAAGCCAGTTGCCTTCCTTATGCCACTGATGAGATCTGTGGGGAGTTGGCTTATCTTGTGCCTCTTTTCCAACTCTAAGAACGGAGTTAGAATAGGGGAGTAGGAAAAAGAATTTTATGTCCCTCACCTGGCCCTTAACAGGGTTAGCTACAGTGACTGAGGCTGTGGAAGGAGCCAATGGGAGCAAAGGAAGGAGTGACAGGCTCCTGATTAGTTGGGCTGGAGGAAAGAGAAGTCACATTGGGTCCAAGTACAGAATCCTGGACAGAATTTCACCAGCCACATGCTAACAACACAGCAAATGAATACATGTCACCTTTTTTATTACCTCCTAAAAATTTATTTCCAACCTACCTATGCCAGGCATTCATAACTAAGGAAGAACCTCAGTCTTCTTTCATTGCTCTCCCAGGAATTGTTCTCTCTCTTTCTCTCTGTGCAATGCAAGCCAAATCATTGTTCTTTCTGAGGTGGCACGGCATGCTTGTAAGTGTTTTGCATATTTTGTAACTTGGTTTGGTTGTTGCATGCACTTTTCGTATGTCTGGTTTTTATTGCACAAGAAGATCAACCATTTGGTGTTTTGGAAAGTTAAGAAGACAATCTGTGACTTCAGTCAAAGTGCTGCTAGAGAGAATCAAACTGCCTGCCACAACATTACATTGCAAATTGGTATGTGGAAGTACACCTCTTGTTCTCTGTGAGCAGGCAGAACTGGTAGCATAAGGTCAGGTAATATACAATATGACCTAAATTGGAAGACATCAGCATACTTTGAGTAATCAAAACCCCATAAAAGTGTATGCTTATCTACTGAAAAGAGATCATTAGTGCAACTTGTTTGGCGAGATGAGCAAACAGTTTAAAGACAGAAAAACCAGACAGAGTACTTGGTCTGTTCCTCTGGGACATTCAGTTCTGACTGAAAAGCAACCCTGGAAGTGCCCAGGAAACACAAAATGGAAGCCAGCAGTGTCAGGGGTTGTGCCAGCATTTTCATTGAACCCAGAAGAAGCAATACTGAAATAATTTTCATACTTGCTTTGGGAGAATTTTTCCTGACTGTCAAAGATTTGATAATAAATCATATAGCAATAGCACACATTCCTATGCCTGTATGCTACAGTGAGGGGAGTATCTTCAGAGGGAGACTATGCACTTTTATTCTATCATTCAAGAATTTATTTTAAATGGATTTTATTTTGTGGGCAACAGCTGAGTCATATGAAGATACTCCATGTACTTTTCTGTATAATGTCATTTGTGAAATATCATTTGTCTAAAATACTGTCTTTCCATGAACTGACTTTTTTTGACTAGTTTTGCAATTAGTAAGGAAATAATTGTGTCACAAAACCTTTGCTCAATTTCTAATGACACATCATGGATATCTGCCTTTAGCTTTCATTCAAAAGAAATAGCTAACAATAAATTATGCAGAATATAAATTAATATAAAATTGCTAACAGTAAGAATGGTGAAGTGTGGTATACTGGGGCATGGTTTGGTGTATTTTAGGTTTTACCTTCTATAGCACTTCTCGGGAAAAACATACTTGTGTATACAGAAGTACACACTTATCTGGAAGTACTGTTTTTCTCTTTGCAAAGGAGAATTGCCCATCATTACTTTCTAAGAGCAGTTTTTCAAGAGAAATTGCTTGGTTAGTTAGCCACTTTTCAGATTTTTTAAAAATAAAAATCTGGTCATACCAAATAGCAAAACAGTTCTTTTGTCTTGTGGTTGTTGTTGTGCAATACTGAGTACTATATTAATACTACTGAAAAAAGGAAGAGGTAACTTAATTAATTGTAAAAAATAATGCTTTGTTTTAAACATTCACTGCACATATTTTTTTGCTATTGTTTGCATACTAAAACTCCAGATATTTCAGGAAAGCAATTCCTAAATATTATATCTAATCAAGTATTATTTTGTAGGGGTTTCTTTCCCGCATAAAGAACACTGCACAAACATCAAGAACCTCAAAATTACCAGAAATGTACATCCACAGTATATTAGAATAAATCCTGAAGTTTGCTTGTGATTGCTAGAAGTTTGGTGTGAGTGCTAGAGAATGAACTGGTGTGCCTTTTTCCATTTGCCCTCATCAGAAGCAAAGTGATAATCTATGATACTTATACAGATTTCTGACACAAGCAGTAGCTACATTACATCCCAGTCAGGGAGGAAAAATTAGTGGTCTGCTTCCATAAGGCAGTTTCCCAGCTGGTCCATTCACAGGAGAGCCTGATCTGGACAGTGTCCTTTTCGAAGCACAAATTAGAGAACCACTATTGAGCTTGAGAATGTTAGTTCTCACACTGTTATGCACCTCTTTACTGAAGACAGATGTTGTATGACAAAGGATTCTCTCATTCTCATGAGAGAATGGGGACATCAAAACTCCAGCTTTCCTAATTCCTATACCCATCAATAAAGTGTCTTCTGCACCAGTTTATTATATGCAGGTCATCCTCAGGATTGCTTGCAGCTAGTTCTGATGTCATGAAAACCCTGCTGTGAGTTATATTTGCTCCTCAACTCCCATGAAAAGCCAAATAAGAAAAAGATAGCAAAGGAGACAAAAAAAAGTATAACAAACCCTATCAGTTTCAGCAAGTGTTTGCCCATCTGCTAGACTTTTAAATACAGTTTTGATGAAAATTAACCTAAATAAAGTGATCATTTTGACCTTGGTCATTGAATACAGGTCCTGTCAGCAGAAGACCCCAAATCTGCTCGAAGAATGCTCAACTGTAGGGCGTTTTGGGAAAAAATTCCAATTCTAAAATGTGGAGCAATACAGCCAATGTCCGTGCTTGCTCTTTTGCTATGGAGGCTGTCAGTGCTGCAAAACTTTAACACTGGCTGTTTGAAAATAAACGAATTACCAGCAAACGGCAGAAATGCGTGGTGATCAGGGGGAGGAAGTGCACTGCAGGGAAGACCCTCAGGCTGCCTCAAGTGTGGATCTTTTACCACTTTTGTCTTACCCTTTATGTTGTATTAGAGCCCACAACTCCATGAGTAAGTAGCATGCCACTTAAGCATATAATTGCCCTGTCTTTATCTGTTTTATTGTAATTCCTAACAGAACAAGGAAAGTTTTTTTCAGTTTTGAAAACAATTAAAAAATATATTAAACTCAAGTAGTACAAGCATAGAAGCCTAAGAGAGAAACGTATATAAATCTATATGAAAGATTAAACATCAATTATATAGTGCGTTTTTCCTCTCTGTATCTTTCAGATAACAGAGTTTATTACTAAAAAGTAAACTTTTGCTTTGGAGATACAAGATTACATTTGGGAGCCAGAAATCCTGTTTAGAAAAAAATAAAGAGAAGTTAAGCAGAGAATTTTTTTTTCTGGAATCACAAAAAGGTTGAATAATTTCTCCTTTGTTCAACCGTCTACTTTTTCACATCCAGGTTTAATGTTGAATCAGGACACTTTTTTTCCTCGTAAGTCTCCCAGTCTAGCTTCAAGTAGACGGTTGAGGAAGGTTATTTAAGTGCAAGCTTTCAGACACAGTGCTAGAATGGGCTTCATATGACTGCAACTGCCAAAACAGTGAATTCCATATATCCCTGATTAACTAAGTCCCCATCTACATGAATTGCAATGTTGATAGAGGAATTAATTCAACCTATTTATAAAGTTTTAAAGTCCTTAGGTCTTGGCAAGTCTGCTTACAGAAACATGATTATGGAAAAAATCCCTGAATTATTGTAGCCTACTGAATTTATGTCTCAAGATTTTCTCAGAGCCCTGGTCTGATGATGAAGTTTCCCAAGACATAATAGATAAGCTTGCGGCTCAGTGTGCCACATCCTACAGCCTACAGTATCTTTTGCCCCAGGTTTTCCATCCTGCCCCATCCCTTGAATCATGTCTTATGACTACCTGAACATCAGAGACAAAAAAAAACCAAAAACAAAGGAAGGAGCAGGATCAAGAAAGCAGTTAGATTGGTTCAGCTTTCTTGATGATCTTAACATAAATGTACAGCGTCTGCTCTCTTGGTTTGGACTTCATTATTAGGATTCTTTGCTACACTCATATGGTTTTCCTTTTTAAAACATTGTCTCCTGCAGTTTTCAACTGCTCCCACTCCAGGTTGGTGATGAACTACTACATAAAAAGATAAAACTGTTGTGAAAGTGAGAGTATTCTACTGTTTTATGTCCGTGCTCTGAAAATGCTTGCCCAAACACACCATAATATTGGCTGATTTTTTGCTTAACATGGATGTTGCATGATACTGACCGGTGAGAGAAAACAAAAATCTGGAAGGTGCCTGTCTTTAAAGCCCATTCACATTGGGTGTGTCGTCTGCTTCTAGTAGACCTGACTGCTACTTCTTCTTCAGTATTCAAAAATTTCAAATATTTACCCCTCTGTGTGAAGCAGCTTTGATCTTGTTTGGGACTTCAAACATGCTGATAGCCTGAGATCATATTGTACACTGTGTAAACTATTACCACTGAAACATTCTGAGGACTAATTCAGTAGATATTCTCAATGAATGAAACTACAAGCGTGGCCAAAACCACTTTGTAAGTTTGGTTTATTACTTTGCCAAGCCCTAGAAAAAGTCTTGGGTTGTCTCAGCTTTTGAAAGACTCACACACAAGATTTATCCAACAATCTAAGCAGCAGAGATCTCCTGTGATAAAGTTATGTTGTATGGAGAAGGATGGGAGAAATTTTGATGTTTGTATATGTATTTAGACAAAAAAAATAAATAAATTTCTAAGTCATCACCATTTTTCTTCTAGGCAACTGTGAATAGGTGTTCTACTAGGAAATTGACTCAAATGGGAAAGTTCAAATTAAAAGTAAAACATGCAATGACAGCATGTGGGAGGTTTCCCCCATTTCTGCTTTCTGTAGCAACCCTGTGGTTATAGTCATGCTGCATTAAGTTGTTAATTTGATTAATGTGTAGATTTTGAGGGAGAGGCAAGGAGAAAAATACTGAACAATTAAATAAAATATTTATTGTGAATTGAAAAGTTCTCATCTAGATTCTTGTTTTGACTTTGTATCCACATTAAATCCTGGCATCCATAAGTCAAAGAATGATTGGTTAACTGAGATAAAATGGCTGAGCTGGGAGCTGGGGGGAAGCTGTCTTGTCTGTTCATAGCAGAAATCTTTAAAATAAAGTGGCCACGTGCAATGGTGCTGTTAATAAGATGCTGTGCAACAAAGTACACAGCCACAGGATCATGTCTCATGCACCTCACTGGAATTAGGCATCCACCTGAATGGTTTGAAGATGAAGGGTAGGTTCAAGCATATTCCTGAACTTAAGTCTGTACTTAAGTTCTATCGATTTTCTCAGTGTCCTCTGAATCAAGATTAATTGGCTGCTAGCTGACCCAGACTTTGTGTTTAAATAAGTCTGTTACTACATTGTAGTTACTTTTTTTTTTTGGGGGGGTGGAGGGGCAGGCTTGTGGATTGTTTTGTGTCAAGCCATAGATTTATACAGGAATTGACCAGTGTGTCTGTAACAAAACTCTGAAATAGATCTTCAGTTGAATCAATGCAAAAGCCCTATTTATTTAATACAGTGTCAAGGTTATAAAAACAAAACCAACTTTCTTCTTGCTTTTATTAGAAACTTTTTTTCTTTAAAGATCTTTATCTTCCATAGAAATAGCAGAACAACCACATAAGCTCATATTTTTCTGTCATATAACCATCCATACCTATTCACAAATATTCTCATCAATTAAAAATTCTATATTTTACTCCAGAAGTAATAAAAAACTATTTTCTCAAAACTTTTTGTCACCCACTCCTAAATGCAAAGGTCAAAGTGGAAAAAAAAAATCAAAATATCACTTTATTTGAGTATTTCATGTCAATTTCCTTTTGACATTATTGCTTTGCATATTTGATTGGGTTTTATTTATAGAAATTAATGTTTCTGTGTGGTTTTAGAGTGGAGTTATCCAGGATACACTTATATTTAAAGCAGCACCTAGTCGCAGACACTGAAGCTCTCTCAAAGTATTGGAGGCAGTTAATGGAGGAAAAAAAAAAAAGATTCTTTCTCCCAGATCATACTTCTTGCTGAGGTATCTGTGGAGCTCCTGACACAAAGCTGCTTTAGACTCCCAGAAGCAGGATTTGAACTCATTTGGTTAATTCATTTCACAAATGGCAGAGGATTGTATAATCACTTTGTTTCACCAACAATCAGTATAAAGAAGCCCAGAATATCTAGTTAAGATGCAGTAGGTTTTTAGTAACACATACATATATTAAAGATCAGACCTGTAAAAGAGTCACATATACAAGAGCATTGCCTTAATGATTCTTACACCTCATAGTTGCATGCTTATCTTGCTCTGTACTTACCTTTTTGGGCCATTCTCTACTCAATCCTCCTTCAAAAATAAAATCTGTGTTAAATTACTTCCATGCTGCAATCAAGTAATGTTTTTTCTCTTAGATAAAATAAATTCTTTTTGTGTATTCAGAATCACTGTAAATTGTGTTTCCAGCACTTGGTTCAGAAAAAAAATATAAAAAATCAGGGACTCATTTCTCAATTTCCAAGAGCATCCTTTTTGAAACATCAATACTAGGCAAATGCCCATGTTATTCCAGGAATAGCACCATTGCTGTCATCAACAAAAAGTGTGTTAACCCAAATTTCCTGCTATGCTACTGCTTAACTATCAAAAAAGAATACATTGCTTTATAGAGCATCATCTTGAAGTTGTAGGTGACTGTCTTAAATCCTTTTCATCATTACTGTGATTTCTGGAAATTTTATCTCATTTTATGCCTTCCACTGTCAGTCCTACATGGATTATTTTATGCATGATTGTCTAAAAAATTATATTACAAACACACTGGTTAAATACATTCACCTTCTGATGTTGTTTAACTCCAGCCAGCAGCTGAGGCCCACCCAACTGTTTTCTTACTTCCCCCCTCCCGGTGGAATAGGGGAGAGAATTTATTTGAAGGGTAAAAGTGATAGAAGTCATGGGTTGAAATAAAGACAGTTTAGTAGGTAAAGCAAACGCTGTGTGCACACAAGCAAAGCAAACCAAGAAATTCTTTCACTACTTCCCATCAGCAGACAGGTGTTTGGCCATTGCTAGGAAAGTTGGGCTCCATCACGTGTAACAGTTACTTGGGAAGACAAGAGCCACAACTATGGATGTCCCTTTCTTCCTTCTTCTTCCCCCCAGCTTCACATGCTGAACATGATGTTACATAGTCTGGTACATCTGGTACTGCTCAGTTGGGATCACTTGGCCTGGCTGTGTCCCTTTCCAGCTTCCTGTGCACACCCAGGCTTCTTGCTATTGGGTTGCAGTGAGAAACAGTGTGTAAGAACTGCCCAGCAATAATGAAATAATTGCTGTATAATCAACCTTGTTTTCAGCCCAAAAATCCAAAACAGAGCATCATACCGACCATTATGAAAAAAATTAACACTATCCTAGATAAAACCAGCACGCCTTCATAAGTGATCCAGATAATTCCATCTCTATTGCCATTGTTCACACTCCCCTAATTTCTGTATTATCAGATATTTGAGTGTTCCATAGGTGAATGTATTTTCAGCATTCCTGAACTACTCGGAAGCATTGAAGTCTCGTAAGATTTGAGACTTAAATATTGCACATGCTCAGTAATTTTCCTTAAAGAAAATTAGTGTAGCTTTTATGACATCATAATGGCTTGAAAGTATGAACTGGCATGTGAAATCCTCAGTTAACTTCCTGAAGAGTGACTATGTTTTTAATTGCTTATGGATTCATACTACATCTCTAGTGGATCCAAAGATCTCATTAAAGTTTTTAAGTAAATAAAAACATTTTTAAACTGTCTCATGCATTTTCATGGTAGAATACAACAGTTGGAAAAAAATAGAGTTTTACTGGAGGTACATTATATTTCCCTGAGAATTCCCACTTTTCAGGTTTACAATAATTTTTTTTAACATTCATGTTGAAAGAGTACTTTCAGTTGAACAGCAGAGCTATTAGGAGAAATAAAACAAAAGAAAAAGAAGATCTATTTAGAGCTGAGATTTGAAAATGCAGAAAGCTGAGACTCAGAATGTAAACTGACAGGAATCAGAAGTAATTGATAGAGATGGTAGGAATAACAAGAAAGAATGCAGATCACAGAGAAGAAGAACTGGAAAGAGTATTTTGTAGCTGTAGTACAGCTACATGGAAAAGCATTGGATGCAGAGGAATTGTCAACATAACATTAAGAACTCTTCTGTTTAGTTTACTTGTGATTGTATCTCGTCGTCCCTTCTGACAGTGCTCTATTTATAGCTTACTTTAGGACTTTCTCTGGGTGTCTCATCTGCTGATTTCCTGGGGTTTAAGACATCTGCAAATCTAGACGCAGTTATCATTAATGGGTATAATTTCAAAGTTGAGACTGCCCTAGACACAGACTATATGTAAGCCTAAAACAGTCACAAATGTGATTTTCCTTGTAGTCTCAGAAAAATTACATTTTTGAGTCTTTGATGTGCGTAAGAGGTTCTTATACTGAGGTTGTGTATTCTGTCTTGTCTACGGGAACACATTCCTCTAGTATCAGTTCAAAATTATGTTCTTAGATCAGTTCCACATATTCAATTATTTTATTTGCAATTGGTAGAAATTCCTTTCTAGTACTGCTGCAGTCAACACAATGTGTGTGTCTTTAGTGATAAAGTTGGGTTTAGTTTAGCAGCACCTCACCAAGTAAGTCCTGTTAGTAGAAAGCCCCACTGGGCTGTGTCCAGTTGTTCATAAAAATGGTATCTGCAGATATACTGGTCATCTCCAGAACCTTTCTGCAATGTCTGTATTTTCTGTAATTTTTTGTTGCTTATTTTGCACAGTCTGTCATGCACAGCTGTGTCCTGTCTCTGGACTAACCTTCTTCGGCATTGCAGAAGGACTTTTAATCAGCAAGTGAAATTTCCTGAGACAATAACAAGAGAACTAGCTGTGTGGTACTTTTCTGCCTTATGTAAAACTTTTGTTTTGTTTTGTTCTTGAATAGCCTTTCGTTTTCCTTCAGGGACTCCCTAGATTTCTCTGGGCTACTTCTCATTTCTGCCAGATGATCTCATCTGCAAAATACAACTGGCCCCTCCCTCTAGTGGTTTGGCCTTATCATCCCAGGTTTCTGTTTTAATACACAGTGGGCCTTGCATTCGCCAACCATAGCACATTCAAATGGTGAAAAGCTCATTGGTGCCTGGAGCACTAACTTCCTTACAGGCAAACTAAAATACCAGCCATTCATCTTAGTCTGATCCTGTACTGTTAATGAATTTTCACAGCATGCTTTTCAGTGTTAAATTAAACATTTCTGTAAGGCTGTCTAAGAAGGGTATAGAGTGATTTTTATACTTCTGTCTCAAGAGAATAGTTTCATGAGCTTAAAGTTTGTCCTCTGGCAAGTTATAATCTCCTCTGACATACCAACCAAGCAAATAATGGGATCAAGGGTACAATAACCTGATGGCTTTTTATGGTTCTTAGGGAAAAGGCTTCTAGGTATCGAGTAGCATAGATATTTATTGCTGAAATAAAGGCACTTGGAAACAATTCCAGCCTCAGGAACTCCACACACCTGCAAGAAAACAGGGGAAAACTCCCTCTCCATTACTAATAATGCAATACGGCGCTGTCATCTTATTCTGACCTATATGAACCCTGTTTTTCTCACCCACTTCTTTTGCTTGATAAAGAGTAGGGACATGTATGTTTCCTTCAGCCTCCTGAACAAGACTTTTTGTCGCACATCCCTCCTTCTCCTTCCTTCTCTCCCCAGGACATCCCACCATTAACATGAGATGTCACGAGGCAATTGCCTCTTGGGGCATCAGACCACAGTATGAAATGGAGAAAAAAGGACAGAAAAAAGGACTGCAATAGTGCAACAGTCCTTAAAATTTGGGTATGCACATTCAGAGCCGACATCTCCTTCTCTGTTCCCTCACAAGTCCTCTCATTCCTACAAGCTCATAACAGTCATCCCTGGGGGTATTCAAAAGCTATGTACTAAAGGACATGCTTTAGTGGCCAAGGTTGTGGCACTTTTTTGTGTGGACGTTTGGACTCGGTGATCCTAGAGGTCCTTTCCAACCATGATGATTCTGTGATTCTTAGAAAAACAAGTTCCCTGGTCCATATTTAAGCAGCTCACCAATTATCCCTATCCCCAGCATTCTCATGACAGTATATCCTTCTTAAACATCATTTTTCCATTTTCCCTGGAAGAAAGAGTGGAAGGGGAGGGAAGTGGGTTTGTGTAAGCCCTGAGCTCCCTCACTCTCTTCAGTCTCTGGGAAGGTTAATGATTAATTAAAGCTATCTGCTCAGGGCCTTCTCTCCAGGTTGTTAGTTTGATTCTGTCACATGTTCACACAAAATCTAAATAAAACTACCTTCTTCTCCCATGCTCATTAACAACTTGAGAGTACAGTAATGGTCTTTGACTTGAAAATCACCTAAAAATTAAATTATGATGAGCCTGTCTTCAGTACCGTAGAAAGAATCCGCAGAAACTTATTAAAACTATTTTAAAGCAAGACTTACCATAATTCTATTTGATCATTATCATAGAAATAACAAAAACATCAAGTCTAGCTTGGGAGACAGAGAAAGGGAGAAACTTTGTCTTATTAGATAACTGTCACCCCATGAACTGATGCACTTAAAAAAAACCAAAAACAAAAACAAAAAAAGGCATCTTGGGACTTCCCGTAAAAGTGCCCTTAGTGACTTAGAGGAGGTCAAAATAAATATGAGGCAAAGGCCACAAAAATGGTAGAATGGAAAGAATTGCCTCTCTGAGGAATTATTCATCCTTCATGAATACTGTATCCTCAGGGTTGATGGTGCACAGCTGAGCCCAGGCAGCAGCTGTTCTTTTCACATATTCTCTCTAATTAATAATAAAAAAAAATTGCCATGCTTATTTTTCATAGACAGGAATTCAGGCAGGTAAAAATATATTAACTTTTTATCTACTTGCTGGCCTTTTCTTGCTAAGTAGGCTATTTATATAGTAGGGGTAGTATCAGTAGCAGCAGCAGCAGTAGTAGTAACAGTCATCTTCAGAGAATACAGACACATATAGAAATATATTTCCGTGCATGGTTATTTCCTTCCTGCATGCTTTAAAAGTAGCCACAGGCTGTGGAAATTGTTTATTTTCTCCTCTCTCTGTGTTTTACTGACACCCCGAGATTTTCTGCATCAGATTCTTGCATTTCTCCCAACACTTCTGAGGGAGAAATCTGTCCATACAGCAACACATACCTTTCAAATTTTTATTCGTCTTTGACGGAGTTTCCCACTCCTAAAATGGCTGTGTTGTTGTCACCCTGTGGAAAATGGACATACAGGGTTTCTCTGAATTAAGTCATGCTTAAGCCAGCACGTAAGTTGCAGAAAAACAACCAGTGTGGACTTTTAAATGTGCCAGTGATGGAAAAGTGATGGAATTCTCTTGAATACAAATTTAACACATTATAAATTATTCTCTTTTTTTTGAAAGAACAGCAGTATAATCACAGACAAAGAGTAAGATATATGAAGTCCTTATTTTTCACTGCAAAATCCCATTTATATATAGTCTTGTAAATTATTCTTGTCTCACTATAGCTATCAGATACTTCTATGAATTCTAGATGCCCTTCAATATTCCTTTCCTGTTCTCCTTCATTGTTTAAATAGACATAAAATTATGTATGTCTGTGATTGTTCTTATTGGCCTTTAAGTGTATTTTTGGTTTTTAACTTAAAGAAGCAATGAAACTTAAGAACAAAAGTA
The DNA here is from genome assembly GCF_000747805.2 of Chaetura pelagica. Classification (NCBI taxonomy): domain Eukaryota; kingdom Metazoa; phylum Chordata; class Aves; order Apodiformes; family Apodidae; genus Chaetura; species Chaetura pelagica. The sequence goes on along the minus strand of NW_009953597.1, from coordinate 149,336 downwards.
ATTTCTGCAGTAAATTAACTAAACCCTCTGAAGTTGCAGAAGCAATAAATTGGTGTTAAATATTTATAATGGTACACACTCAAAATATTTCTCTTGATACAGACACAGATAAAAAATATCAATCCAGTAAAGCATGGCTCCAGAAGCGAGAGAGCAATTAATGGCAAAAAA
>NW_009953597.1:111764-148874 GCF_000747805.2 Chaetura pelagica | reverse complement strand
TGTAGAGAGCAATGAGGTCTCCCCTCAGCCTCCTCTCCTTCAAACTAAACAATTCCAGTTTCTTCAGCCTCTCCTAATAGGACTTATTCTCCAGACCTTTCACCAGTTTTGTAGCTCTCCTCTGGACCTGCTCCAGCACCTTAATATCCTTCTTGAAGTGAGGGGCCCAGAACTGCACACAGTACTCATGGTGTGGCCTCACCTGTGCTAAGTACAGTGGCACAATCACCTCTCTACTCGGCTTTTATTTTCTGCCTGCTTCTGCTAGAGCTTAAAAATATTATGTGCATCAACAATCAGAAATTATTTAAAGATGAAACTCAGAAGAAAATAGTTACCTATACAGTTAGCAATTGCTGTGCATCATGCACTGAATATCAGGTTTTGTCCGAGAAAAAAAAAAAAAAAAGTTGAAAGTACGCCTTCTTCTTCTAAAAATCCTTCTTTAACCTTCTCTTTATTGTGATGAAAGAATAAAAAAAAAGTGACACTCTTAAAAAGTAACAGTATTTTAGTAGTCTTAGAAAATGTAGCTCTCGAGAAGAGAAATTCTTCTTTTCTTCTCTAGAGAAGCTAAAAAACAATTTCAGATCTCATTAGCTTTACAGGATATGATGATCTTCAAAGCCTGTTGTCATGATTTCTATTACATTACACAAGCCATTTGAATTAGGAGCCTACCTTTCCAACTCTCCTGATTATGTCCCTGCTTACTTCTTACATTCCACATTAGTACTGTATCACATCAAGAGCATAAAGAAAAGAGATTATTTCTAATTTTTGCAGGAAAAGAGAGAGTTGGCAAATTTTAACTTGGAACACTGTACAAAACTGCACCTCAGAAAGCTGAACATACCATCAGGAAGTCCCCTCTACTAAAGTTAAAAGCTCATAAACTTTGCTGCCTGTGCATTTGCCTGAACAGATAAGAGCCAAATGTCCCACATTACATTCCCTTCACAGACCAGATAGATGGTCTCTTTTTTTCTGGTAGCTCCACAAAATGCCAGGCACCATTCCTTGGCCCTCTGTGTCACCCTTCTTGCTTGTGTTGATCAAGGTCAATGCATGGGCCCTCGAATGTCCTTGTTCCTCTCTGCATGATCTTGTACAATTTCTCTTGTCCTCTCCATGTTCACAAGTTAGTAGCTGACAAAACCCTGCCGACCTCCACCCCGCCAAGGGAAGATAAAAGGGGAGTAAGGAATAGACACTTAAAGGTTGGAAAATGAAACTGGAACAAGTTTACTGTAACTCCGAAAAGGCAGTAACACGTGGGATGACAAAGAAATATATAAACTTAAATACAACCAAGCTGCCGACCACAAAACTTAGTGACAGAGACAAGAAATATTACGCTAATGATAATGATAATAAGCAGTTTTTTTGAGAGGATTTCACAAAATAGCCAAGAGAAGCCAGGGTCATGTCCATGCATCGTACCATTATCAATACAGAAAATCTTTCTAATGTTATGCCTGCTTGTTAATTGAACAAAGACAGGCTTCCAAATTGTCTGTCCAAATACATCTAAATGTTCTTTTGTCTTTTTATGCTCATAAGCACTGAATTTCAAGCATGAGAAATCTTCAAGATCTGATTTTTTTCATACACCAGCCCTTTTCTTTCCTACATGTACTTCAAGAGTCTCTCAACCTTGCAGATGTTTTCTATTAAATACTAATGGTGGTGTAATTAGTCTTTTTACAATTTAATAGTCTAAAGAAAAAGATCACCCCTTGAATACCTTTTAAAAAGCTCAATAAAATTACCCTATGTAACTGGGCAATAGGTTTTTTATTCCTTTTGACAGTATCCTCCAGGCAATAGATGAAAATATGTTGAAATAGTGTTGGCCTACATCAGTTATCTAGTCATGGTACCAATGCAGGAAATTTCTGAATTACTCTATCTGCTTGAAGGGGATGGAATTTCTGTATATTAACTTATTATACACTATTCCCTTTAAAATTCAACAAACAACAATTCAAATATTAACAAATCTAATAAAAACTTCCAAGCCCACAGATTTTCTACTCTACCATGACAAATTTTGGTTTTATTCTAAAAAGTAAAAACAGCGAAATGAGCTATAAAATTCAGTACTTTCTCATTCATAGAAAATTCAATCACTCTGGATCACATAAATTCTATTATGGCCGATGTTTTATTATTTTGTATTTGGGTAACAGAGTATATTGAAACAGTGCTTCCAAATTAATTAAAAAACAGTCCTCTGCTAAGAAGCTGACAGTGCAAGTTGGATAGGTGGTAAAGAAGCAGCACATGGTTAAAGAAAAATTATAGAATGGAATCCAGTAGCAGAAAATTCCTTACAAAAATGTATTTGAAAGAAAGAGGAATTTAAGGGGTCAGGAAAGAATGCAAGTCAAACCAAGTAGTAGATGGCATCTTGGATGATGTTCAGTGTGGAACACCATATCTATACTGTATTATTATTTAAAGAGTAACTGCACTCCATGACTTAAAATGTTCCAAATAAAAGCCAAATCTGACTTATATGAAAGAAAATAATAGAATTGCAGAATCATAGAATAGCAAGGGTTGGAAGGGACCTTAAAGATCATCTAGTTCAAACCCCCTACATAGGCAGGGACACTTCCCACTAGACCAGGTTGCTCAAAGCCCCATCCAACCTGGCCTTGAACACTTCCAGGGAAGGGGCATCCACAACTTCCCTGGGCAACCTGTTCCAGTGTCTCATCACCCTCACACTAAAGAATTTCCTCCTAATGTCTAACCTAAATCTCCCCTCTTCCAGTTTAAAGCCATTACCCCTTGTCCTCTCACTCCATGCCCTTGTAAGAAGTTCCTCCCCAGCTTTCCTGTAGCCCCCTTAGATATTGTAAGGCTGCTGTAAGTTCTCCCTAGAGCCTTCTCTGGGCTGAACATCTGAACATCCCCAACTCTCTCAGCCTGTCTCCATAGGAGAGGCGCTCAGATGTCTTAGTGGCCGTCCTCTGGACAACCTGAATTATCTGGAGAAAGTCAGACAATGGGGTAAGGTATAGTTTATAGTTAAAATAGGGAACCTGAGCTCAGATGTTGACCCAAACAAAACTAGAATTCGAGTGGTAAAAGACAGTATTGGAAGAGAAGAAATAGGTGAGGAGCAGGGAAGAATAGCAGACATAAGGAATTGAGAGGAGGAAGGTGAGGAATAGAGGTGAAAAGAAAATAAAAAGGCTGGTTTTATAGGACTTGAGAAAAATATATATATTATACCCAAGATGAACGGAACCCTGTATCTGCTGTTGGAATTACTCCCACTTGGATGCTTCTTTACTGCTTTTGCATTTTGTATCTATATGTTATGTATGCTGTGATCCCAAGTTATAACTGGGCATGCAATTATGCCTGCTTTACCCCTGGAATTCCTTTAATGCAGAAAGATTTTGTTTAAACTAGCTTTCTGCCTAGTCTTGAAGCAGGCCAAGATAATTTGAGCATCAGTTTGACCTGGCACATCTCTTGAAAGAATCATTCAGAGCATGCAGTAAAGCAATAGCTGTCTCTCGTTTTGTGTTTGTCTACATGTATGTAGCAAAGCAACGGATTAATTAGCTCCCTTCAGCCATTGCCACAAAACCAGAAGTTCAGGCCAACTGAGTGTGCCAACAACATGAAGGGGAAAAGCAGTGATCTTCTGGCAGAGAGCCAGAGAGCTTGCAAGGGAATGGGGATTAAGAACCCATATGCTTGCTCAGCCGGGGTGGTTTGACGAGCATGGAAGTAAAACATTGAGCTCATCCAAGAGGAAGAGAGAAGACAGTCAGCAGAGCAGCCAAAGGATTCTTTGGCATTCCAGAGAAGAGGATAAAGGGGCAGGATAATGGCTCAGTAAATTTAATTGGAGGCCAGAGTCAGGAATCCAGATTGCCCATTGCAACAAAATGTGAATTATGATATTAATGACTTCTGCAGGAATTTTTCAATCCCTAATTCAGTAACACTTTTGAAAAATGCAAAGCACCTGGAAACATTATGCACTTTTAATGCACTTGTTTGTTCATTAGAGCGTCTCATGTGTACGATCATTACATGCAGTGTACTGGTGGCAAGCTTAGGCTGTAATTCATTACATAATGCCAGCAGGGTGAGCATTTCCAAGCAATGCACAGCACAAAAGCATTAAATTTGCCCTATACATTCTTTGGAACTGGTTCCTAAAATCCTTCAAGCTCCTTTGTGTGAGGATGGATAGAAAGAGAGAAAAAGATAGATGGATAGACAAAGAGAGAGAGAGGGAGAGAGAGATTTGAAGACACATGGAAATGACCATTTCAAATTGCAGAGTGCCAAAACATGAGGCTGAAGTGGGTACGTGAGGCAGTGGGTCAGGAAGTGAGGTGGAGCATGCTCATGTGGTCACTGTTGCTATGGTACAATTTTATTGTTTAAATTATTCCTTCCACTCTTTGCTCTTCCCCTTCCCTCTGCTGCCTGCTTTGTTGGTTTTTTTGCCTGTTGCTCTGTCTGAGCCTGGAGGAGCTGGAGGAAACCTACACCGATGAGGAGCTTGTTGAACTCCCTTCACAGGGAAAAGCTCTGCATGTAGGTTGGAGAGTCACTATGGGGCATGTGAATACCAAAAGGTCATGTCTCGTTGTCTTGGCAAGCTGGGTCTCTTCACATGAGCTGGGTGCATTCATGTCAAGGAAGCACCTTTCTGTTTTAATGTACCCTAAAGTTTTTCTCCACCATGCTGAAAGTGATTACTCTGAAAGCTATACTCCAGGCTGTTCTCAACCTAACTATCTACAATTCATCAGACACCCTAAGCTGCAAGTTTTCAGGGTTTTGTTTTGGTTACAGGTTCTTAACTGCTACTCATCTCCTGCTGATATTGCAGAAAACCTGCCAAAAGCCTTCTTTTGTAGATATAAATGAATCTGGATTAGTTTCCAGACATTCTGTCAAGAAATTATACAGCACATAAGCTCCAAAAAGCCATGTTTTTTTCCATGACCATTTCTGTACAGGCATTTGTCTAATTTTATCCACATATGGTTTGTTTTTCTGAAAAAAAATCAAATATTTAAAATGTACATTTCAAATGAGCATTCTTAACAGCCAGGAATAGTTGCATTGTTTTACACATGGTTTCTAGTGGCTCAGTATCGCTGGACACTTTGCTTTTTTATTGCTTAGCATAATGAGTAGTCAGAAAGAGAAATAAGCACAACTAGCAATTTTAATTTAATTTGGCACTTCTTTTTAATTTATTTTCAGTCTAAATGAAGATGTTGGTCTTGTATATTTGCTATTGAAATCAATGTGATCACATGCTGACTTAGATGGTACTGTTAATGTCAGTACAATAACATCTCAACCCCACAATGTTCACTGGTCTGCACCATCCAACATCTTTATCTCCTCTTCTCTCCCCAGCACTGCAGTGATAACACTCACCATTGCCAATCAGACATGAATATAGTGGGTGCTTGGAAGAGAGGTTACACTGGGAAGAATGTTGTGGTCACCATCCTGGATGACGGCATTGAAAGAAATCATCCAGACTTGATGCAGAATTATGTGAGTGTTCACAGGAGTCCAGATTTGCTGCTTTGTTATTACCTAAACAAATTTGCTGCTCCTGGAGGGAGGGAGAATCATACAAGGTTTTCCTCAAATGTTAACAACTATGGGAAGAAGGAAGTATTGCTTTTTTAAAGACTATTCTGTTGGAATATATTTACCTGGATACCTCTTGTAGCTGACTACTGAATTTCTGAAGGACTGGAAGCAATGATAGGATGCTTTTTTCTCTTTTCTGTGTTAGTATCCTCACACTGTCAGAACTGAGAAAAAGAATATAGTGCTTTTCAGTTAATGTGTGCAGCTGAAGTCCATTTATGGCCAATACATTCACCTAGCAACACAGTAGCTCTTCTCAAAGACTTAAATTTTAGGCATGTCCTTCCCTGTATTTATTTTGAATTCTATTTATATTACTGATAGAAATAATATTAAAGGAAAAGGACATGACTTGTTATGACTCACTCAGTAAAAAACAGATGTAGAGTATTTTGGGGTCTTTCTAGTAAATCTCTTTTAACTCTAGTAAGTCTACTCACAATCTTAAATAGAACTGTGTCCTTTGTTTTCTGTGTCCTATGCCTCATGTCACCTCAGAAGGAGTCTGTTTGCTTGTGATTCATCACATTTAAATGATTGGCTTAATATCCCTTGGAGGGGACATGTGAGGAGAAGTTCCTTCTCTAATGGGTGACTTCTTGTGTTAGTGCCAGAATTTGAAGCTGTTCAGAGCATCAGGACTACATTCTACTTCAGTGATTAGTCCTGTGCTGTGGGAGTAGGCATTACATGAAAGCACATGAGGACCATATCATTTCTCTGAAATAAAGTGTGCAAGGTGTACACTTACACAGGGTAAGAAAATTAAAAAACATATCTGGATTGAGTGGGACTGGTGAAGATGACCAGCACAAGTCATGTATATACCTTCAGTCCCATTACAGATGTAGACCTTGTAAAAAGGCCCTGTACAGAAGCTTTTCACCAGAGAGCATATAATCTTGACAGACCATGGAAGAGATGAAGGTGACAAAAAACACCTTTAACAGACCATCAAAAGCTACAATTGTGCCCACAGTTTAAAGCTGTTTATTTTAAATCAGCCCTACTTATATCCGTATCCATCCCTATGCTGCATGTGGAACTCAGCTTTGAAATACACGAGAATGACTGCATAAAAAAAAGTGACAGGCAAATGCCCTATTTGTCAATGTATGCTTGATCCTAATGCATGCCACAGCTTTCTTTTTAATCTCTTAAATTATTTAAACAAACCAAATATAATTTTATATCCTCAGTGAATGACCCAGGTTGTATCACATGTCACCTCATCCCTGTACTGTCCTTCTGCTGAATTTAAAGCGGCTATTTATTCCCTTACTACCTCCTCTCTTCCTTTCCTCACGCCAACAAGGAATTCCCCTAAAGCAGTACACATTGCTTGTTTGATGACAAATGCCTTCTATATGTCAGATTATTGCTGGTGTGGCTGCAAACAGGAATATTTGAGGTGGATGTGGTAACTGGTTTTGAACAAAGAAGAGATTAAAAAGAGCTGCTTGCCATGTCAACACACCACATGCTACTGAATTGATTAATGGGAGCCATACAAACCAGCAGCTATTTACTCTATAAACTATTTTCAGCTGTAAGAATCCTGGTAAATGTAAAATATGGAACAAAAATACGGAGATATCTTCCAAATATTTGAAACAGTCACCCTCCCACGAAAATGGGAATGCATTTTATGTTGCATTTCAAGCTGTATTTTTCTAACAGTATTTTTAAAAAATATTTTATTATTCTTATTGCTTGAAACTATGGCTGAAATTTCAGTCATAATTGTGCAAATAATTTCTTGGATCTTGAAACACTTAGCAAAATCTCAGTTTTGAGACTGAACTCTCTTAATTTCCAAATTTTTCTTCGAATAACAGTCTTCTGCTTACATGAAACACCACTCACTGTTTCCTCTCTGATGTTGAAACTATGTTTTTTTCAGGGCATTTGTTTTCCTTCTTTTTCAAAAAATAAAATAAAATAGAATATGTAAATCCTGTAACTATTAAAAATATAATGCTTTCCTAAAACACATAATCATCATAAGACCACAGGAATGTTAGTTAGCCTAATTAATCTCTTGTAGGAACCTGCTTAAGAATGTGTAGGCCACATGAGTCAATTGCTAATTAATGAGAAACTGGTTTTCTTTCTCCTGTTGGCTACAGGATTCGCAAGCCAGTTTTGATGTCAATGGAAATGATTTTGACCCTATGCCTCGATACGATGCCAGCAATGAGAACAAGTAAGGCGCTGTGACATTCATGACATTTTCAATATAGTTCATCAAGTAGAAAGTACCAGTTTTCTATGAAGGTCTAAGAAACTTGATTCCTCATAAAGCAGCATGATTTGCATTTAAATCTTTTGAAAGACTTATTTATGGATCTTCCATATACGAAACTTACTCTTCGAAAGCATTTGGAGCCATCCAAAAACACATAAAAATAAGTATGAAATATCTGAGCATGTGAAATAAACAATTTTCAATCCCTTTGAAATGCAGAATGTAAGAGGTGACTCTTGCTTTTCTCAGATGTCATCTCATTGAGTTATTTGGGGTTATTATGTGTGACAACTGTCTTGTTTTTTTACTCTCTTGAACTTTATAGACTTTGTGTATTGAAGAAATAGACAAGGTAATGGAGATTTTTAATTATTTTTTTTTTACCATGTTAATAATGTCTTTTGAAGTTAAGGAGATTTTACATCTGGAATTTTGATAGAAACCTTACAAGCCCAGACATGCCAAATCTGCCAGATTATTTTATCTGTGTCAAATGACTGGTTGGCCATATCTCCATGAATGACTTATTTCTTCTTCAGAGCTTTGCTTCCTGACATTTGTCATTCCAACTCTGCTCTTTGGATGTGCTGTGGTGAAGTCTGGGGGAGGCACAGAAAGGGGCATCTTGCCTGGGGAACCAGGCCGCCCTTCTGCCCGCAAGGGATTTGGGGGCAGTTATTTGTTGGTAACCTTTTTTAAACTAGGTAGTTGGCAGAAAGAAGTACCTTTCTGTGGAACTGCAAGAATTAGAGGAAGAAGAATCCTAGTAGTTGACAACATGCTAACTGTACATTTTGTTTTCTTGTGGGTTTGGGTTTTTTTGGTTGTTGTTTTTGTTTGTTTGTTTGTTTTTTTAGAAAGCATTTAGTATTGTTTGTCTGCAGAAGGGAGACTACAAGAGGTGAAACTTTGTCCTTTACCCAACTGAAATGATTTTGGGTTTGTGTTGCCTCTTCCCTACAATCCCTCAAACTTTCTCCAGAAGAATGCAGTAGGTGTGAGCTGACAGTCAGCAGCAAAACTGAAGACTGGTTTGACTAGAGAAGCCTGTTGGACCAAATTTGGATGACACTTTGGTGGGAGAATTCTTTCCTGGTCAACAACTTCTTCATAACAGCTAGGAGCTATGTTTGGACTGCCTGAATAACAGGGCCTTGTTAGGGGTAGCTCCTCTTGTTTTAACAGTGATTTTCAAGGATCTACTTTCAGCCATAGGGTGAAATAACTCTGAAAACTGAGGTGAATTCTGCCAAATTATTGTTTGGTCAGTCAGCCTGATGCTGCCTGTTGGGCCAAGATGAGAAATGTGTAAGGATTTAGCTCTTAGAAGCTATATAAATAAATGTAAATGCACACACACGCACACATCTTAGTTATGATGCCTACAAGCAGTTCAACATATTACATTGGTATTAATTTGAATTATAATACTACTTTATTTCTTTAGGACTGCAGTCTTGGTGTATGGTCTCATTCAGTTGTTCTTGTTTGATGCTGTTTACGTGCTGCCAAATATTTTCATCTAGAAACAAGCACATGCAAGAGCTGTTTCTTTCTCTTTTGCCTGCTAGGCATATCTTTCTTATCCTATTTTGATATAGAAGCTCAGTTTACTGAATTGTATCTCTTCTTCACTGGAAATCCCCTAAAGCAAGAATACCATGAGAGAATAAAAACAGAAATTCAGTAAAACCGTTTGCTTTGAAATGTGTAAATATTCTGCATGTGCAGGGTAGTGTAAGTTTAAGCAAAAAGAAAACACTTATGTGGAACAAATGGTAGATAAACACAGTCAAGTCAGTGATGAGCAAGGACTTCAGAGCTAGATGACCATATGGGAAATGATAATACTGCACTATAACTGTTAGAAGTTATCCTCAAGACACAAGTTCATTGAAACAGAAGAATAAATAGAATTCTATCAATTCTTACTCTTTCCAAAGCTTTCTATTTACGTTACAATTGAGGAATTTGATGTGTCATTTTTACATTGTTGTAGAGGTTTCTTGTCACTAGTGTAGAAAGGTCAGCATCAGTGAGTGTACTATAAAGTTTTGGTGGCTAATGACAGAAATCTCTGTTTTGGCTTGTAAGACGTTTGAGGACTACAAGCAAGGTTTATACTCATACTAGTTACCTGGAAAAGAAGTAGGACCATAGATTTTTTTTGCAGCCCTGAGTATGTAGGCATTGCCACTCAGCATGCTGCAGTAACTTATTTGTATGACTGACCACTTCAGCATCAGCCCTGTCTTTGTACTACATGTTTATATTACAGCCCTGTACGAAGTGTTGAATAGCAAGACTGCAGCTGCTTGATCAACACAAAAGAGTGGTCACACCCACTCCTTACTTCATGTTTTCTTTTTCCTCATTTCCCCAGCCTTCATGCATCTCTTCAGAGTGAATCATGCTGAGAGCTGCACTGTCGACAGCACCAACAAATTTAATTTTCAGCCAGGTCAGCCAGGTACATCATTTAGCTAAGCCTGAAGTCAGAGGAGAGCGAGACAGGTACAAGTGGGGCAAAATTAAGTGTGACCTGAACCTCTCACTGGTCATGTGAGTTGCAGTGAAATAAGGTAACTGTGTGACAGTGCCCCAAGTGCCTACAAATTGTCCACAAAACTGGGTGTGATAGACAGGCTGTTGCCAGTGGTGGCCTCCAAGGAGTTTTGAGAGAAGATGTGACAGTCAGCCTGGCCCTCTGCAAATAATCCCCAGCTGAGCTGCTGGTTTGCATCACAACATATTCCTCTCTCCTGCTGTCCACCACCCCTTCTCCCCAGGTGCATTTCAGAGACACATCCTGGCTCATCTGCATGAAAATGCTCCCATCCTTGGAGTTGGGGCATGGTGAGGGTACAGTTGGAGGCCTCACAGTTCAGGTGCATTCTGAGGGATTCAGTCTGTTTGATGCTGCTAGGAGCCAAAAACCTCCAGCTGTGAATCACAGCTGAGTTATTTTTCTTTGTCTGAGTACTGAAGTCATCACTTGCTTATAAAGTATGTCCAGAGAAAGGAGACTGCTTTCTCTTTTGTTGCTAGTTAGAATGTTATGTGGGTTATAAAATTTGACTCCTAGAGCTGGGTCATTAGATTTTTTGTGCCTTGCCTCCCTGGTGAATACTCTCACTGCCCAGTTCCTGAGGACCTGCCATGGGATGTGGTGGTAGGGGAACAGTTACTGTGCTGTACTGAGCTTCGTCAGTCTTATCAGGAAGTACAGCATCAGTGTACTGTACTGTCATCTTTTGGACCCAGAGGCATGTGAAGCATATAATGTAAGATTATTTGGCAACCTAATAACCACTTAGAGGCTCAGTATTTCCAATTAGCAGGAACACTGAGCCTGCACCTAACACTGCACGGAACACTAAGCAGCACCTAAGCATCTTCAACTTTTGGGGCTGGTCACCCTTCCTTCCTTAGTTTCCACTGGACTCAGTAAGAGTTGAACAACTACCTACATACTGAAAAGCACTACTAGTAGTCTCTATATTTTTATGTGTCTAAAATATCTTCGGAAATTGGGGCAGGAATTCTGACTATCCAGCATACAAGGTCATTTGGCACTAGATACTCCAGTTGTGCATGAATGTTGAGGTAACCATAACCAGGGAATGTTCTGAAAGCTGTGCTTCATAATGTGCAAGATCAATTTGGTTGATTCCTGCTTCCTGCTATAACAACTGGACAACATTGTGTAATGGTGATTTGTGTCTTCCAGTAAAGGTGGGATATACATTGCTTTGTGAAATTATCTAGTTTATTCTACCTCATTCGATAACCCAAAATTAAGGGATGGAAATGATAAACAGTAAAAAGAATTGCTATAAAAATAAGCAGGTGTCTCTGGGCAGCTTTGCACGCAGTTGTAAAACATCAGGGTACTGGATCTGTTTGCTAATTTTTCCTTTTTTTTTTTATTAATAGTGAAGGCTTTTTGTTGCTCGGGCTTATTGGTGAGAAAAAGGGAAAGATAAAAAATTATCAGGGGGATTGTGCAGCAACTATACATAACCAGAGTGGTACTTTCCAAAATTGTATTTCTGAATTTTTACATTAAATCTTATATTAGCTAAGAAGACTAGGTAGATTAGACCAATCTTTCAAGGCTTGTAGTCAAAATCAGGGTTGAATGATAGTTTCTTTAACTACTATCGTATGTAGGAGTTCTGCCAGAACTTTACTTTGGTTTCTACAAATTGGCAACAAATCACAAAGCTTATAAATGGCACAGGTCTGCACTAGAGCTTCCTTTTGCTCAGAGGCTAAAGACAGCAGTCAGCTGTGGATGAAGTCATTCCTGTTTGCATCTTGTTTTGGTTTACTGCTGAGTACTGCTGCTTTATTATTTTTCTGTTATTCTGCCATTACCTGTAAACATATATTTTGAAAGAGCTAGACAGCCACAGGTCCTTAGACAAAATGGTACTCTACATGTTGTATAGCCTCAGAAATAAAACAGAAATGTTCACAGTGTCAAGACATTTTGCTATTTTGACCAAACAAATGTTTTTTCGGTTTAATGAGAAATTTCTTGGGGATGATATGTCAGAGCTTAGGTCTTATTCTGCTCACAGGTACTTTTATAGAACAGAACCTTTTAAAAAAACTCCTTTAAATAGTACCAGTTGACTTCAGTGCAGTTCTTATTAAACTTATGCAAGAAAAAGTAAAAATAAGCTGTTGTTTCTGTCTTGGAGAAATTGAGTCACTCTTTGGATGCCTCTTCAATATTTTTCAGTGATGCATCCCACTATATAAATAACTTAATTTAATAACCTTCTAAATTATTTTTAAATTAGTGTAAGATTTTTGGGACACAGCAGTTTTTTGCTGCTCAAAAATCATAAGAAACACAAGCTGCTTATGTATAAACTTTGCAGTATCTGACAGCTTCACATTTTTTTCTCACATTTGGCTTGAGCCAACATATTGACATTGTTTTTCTGCAATACCCATTCCAATTCATTGTTACTTTACTTTGCCAGTCACATTAATGTAGGTTCTCAATAAAATGCCAAAAGCTTAATTTTCTTTCAAGAGTGACAGTCTGCTTGTGTCAAAGACCTGTAGCATGTCCCAAGTAATTTAATCAGAATGGATACTAGATATTTGACAGTCAGATCAGCTTCTGTTGCCTCCTGGATGGTCAAAAATAGTAAAATTTAAAAGGTTCATTGACTGCTGTGACACTTTCAGAGCAAGTATCTGAAGAACTGAGCAGAGTCAAATACAGGGAGCCTGGAGTCTCTCATTGCTGGCTTGAAACATCATCTCAAAAAGGTTCTCACTGCACCAGTGTGATAGAAAAGAGTGCTGACGATTGAGGGTATTTGTCAATGTAGGTTATGCTTTTTGATTGCCAGTATGCACCTGTTGCTATTGTTTTGAAATTGACTGTATTGTGTGCTGCAGACAAAACTGAAGGGAAGATAAGCTGTGCTAAGAAGCATTGCTGCACCATCTTCTGCTTTATTTTTTGTGTAAAAAACAATTCTGCTGTCAGATGGCTAGTTACAACAACACAACAACAAAAAAGACCTTGGCACTTTTTTTAGACTAGTTACTACTTTATTTTACTATATTGCTCAAGGCTTGCAAACAGGACTGAACTGCAAATCCTAAGGCTCACACCTGCAGGGAGGACCTAGGAGAGCCAGTGATTAAGTTGTGGAAGAAGGCTAGAGATAAGCTGAAGAAAGGTATCTGCTTTCAGGAGAAGGCTCCATAGTGTCTTCTCTTTTTCTGTACTGTGATTTTTCTTCTTGACTTTCTCCAGCCTCTGGAGGCTTAAAATCCAAAGGATACAGTGGTGGTGTCATCTGGCAGAATGTGATCCATCCAAGGCCAGTGAAGCATCTCTGATAGCAGATAAATCTTCCTTAATAGGAAGGTAGTTTAGAGCAGAGTATTAACTTATATATATTAACTTATATATATATATAAATATGTATATACCTATACATACATATATGTATTTCAGATCAATAGATCAAATGCTTACACTGAGGGCGGTATTGATAATTCCAGGTACCAGTGTCTTGGTGTCACTGCAAATTTAAAGGACTCTGGTTAGGATTGTTAAGAAGATGCAGATTTGGATTGTTTTCTCTGAGCTGGTGAAGTATTCGTTTACAAAAATCAGGATCTGAACCAAACAGTCAGGAGTCTTTGGTATAGCAGCTACATTCAGAGATTGCAATCATTATTTATCATGTTTTGGTTCTATTCTGATTTTAAACTCATTGCCCTCATGGTCATATCTGTTGTGCTACAATTATAACAGATGTTAATAATGAAATAGGGGTCAGTCTATGTCAGCTTACAATGACATTGCCACATTTTACAATGATCTGTGTTAGTGATTCATCAGCTAGCCGCCAAGTTAATTACAATCTAGTGACCCAACCAAGTGTCTAGGGGCATGATGCAGCATGGAGATCATGAGACATTAGGTCTGTGTTGCTTGCCAGTAACTGTAGTTAAAGGTTCCTCCTTTTCTCCTGCCCCTTTGTTCTGCCTTGGTGAGGCCGCATCTGGAATATTGTGTCCAGTTCTGGGCCCCTCAGTTCAAGAACAGGGAACTGCTTGAAAGAGTCCAGCGCAGAGCCACAAAGATGATTAAGGGAGCGGAACATCTCCCTTATGAGAAAGGCTCAGGGAGCTGGGTCTCTTTAGCTTGGAGAAGAAGAGATTGAGGGGCGACCTCATCAATGTTTACAAATACGTGAAGGGCGAGTGTCTGGAGGACGGAGGCTTTTTTCAGTGGTGTCCAGTGATAGGACAGGGGGCAGTGGGTGCAAACTGGAACATGGGAGGTTCCACGTAAACATCAGAAAAAACTTCTTTACTGTGAGAGTGTCAAAGCACTTGAACAGGCTGCCAGAGAGGTTGTGGAGTCTCCTTCTCTGGAGACATTCAAAACCTGCCTAGACATGTTCCTGTGTGATGTGCTCTAGGTGATCCTGCTCTGCTAGGATCTAGATGATCTTTTGAGGTCCCTTCCAACCCCTAAGATTCTGTGATTCTGAGATTCTGTTCCAGTGTAAAATTGTGAAAACAAGGGAAGTAAACATTGCAGCTTACAAAACTGTACTGTGCTGAATTAGGGTAATTTTTACAGATTCATCTGGAGCAAATTTTTCTTCACTTTCTCTTTTAACTGTTACTTAAGATGATGCCCTGTCTGCTGTTACCCAAGGAACTTGCCTGTCCTTCAGGTGGCCGTACCTCGGGTGTAATCACCATACGTCCTTTGTTTCTTTCAGGAAAGGACTGAAGATCTTGGAGCATGTGTGTAAACATTTTTAGAAGAAAATTTTATTTCCTTGAAAAAGAAATACTGTAGAAACATGAAGCATGAATCCCCACCAAAAAGTGCATATGATAATGTTTTTCTTTTAATCTAGAGTAGGGTTTTAACCTATGGGAAGAGATAAGGTGTGCAATAAAACAGAGCAGAAAGCAAGTGATGGTGTTTTGAAATTCTCATGTCTTCTGCTTCAGAATAAAATGTGTGTTCATTTGAAGCTTTTGGAGAGTAAGTGGGACCCCAGAATTGCTGGTAGCTGAAGACAATTAGCCGGGCTAGAGAAGAGGCAGTCTTTGTCAAGCTGATTCACTCACCCACAACTAGCACCCTCATCACTCGTCTCTATGGTGAGTCCCTTGTGAGAGCATTTCATATTAACAAGACAATGAAAAATCAATTGGACTACAGGGCTTGATTCAGTAGCCTTTTGATTCCAGGTTCCAGTTTCAATAGTGAAAAATATCCTAATGAAGTTTTGTCAAACTGCCAAAAATTGGGGTTTTTTGTAAACTCTTCTAATTGGCTCATTATATTATCACATTGCATTATGTAATCCTTTGTGAAGTCCACAAGGGAGATCAGTTACAATTTTTTGAGAGCCAAAGGAGAGACATCTCTTTGAGTAGTCATTGAACTCCAGTTGCTCAGAGATGAAAACAGTAGTCCTTTTTCACTACCTTGGTATTGTTTGCTGAGAGGTATTTCTCACTGTCCAAACTGCTGTTTGAGTAGCAGTGCTTTTCTTTTTTATAATGAATAAGACTCTCATGGTCTCAAAACAATTAACCACAACTCTACAGGAAATACTTTTTCCTGTTTCCACTTACTGAAGTATCAGATAATGAGCTCAGAAATAAAATGAAGTTCTGAAGTGTTATGCAACCACTTCTAGTTCTTTTATGTAAACAATTGATAACAATGAGTCAGATCTTCCAATTCAAAGTCAACAATAGGAAGGATATAAGCTTTGATAGTCATGGTATTTGTGACATTCACTTTTCTGAATTATTTTTCATGGAGAGTTAGAAATTAAAGGGTTGGGTTTTTTTCAGATTGTTTTATTCCCAGAGTTGGTATTCCCTCTAAGTATGCATCTGTATTTTGAGGTTTTGAATTTTGGAGAAGAGTGTATAATTACATAAAGGAAGACCTGGGAAACTATGGGCCAGTCAGTCTCACCTCTGTGCCTGCTAAGATCATGGAGCAGATGATCCTGAAGGCTCTGCTAAGGCATATGAAAAATGAGAAGGTAGTTGATGGCAACGAATGTGGTTTCATCAAGGGCAAATTGTGCCTGACAAATTTCGTGGCCTTTTATGTTTGGGGTCTTAGCATCAATGAAGTACAAAAGAGCATATTATGTCATCTACCTGGACTTGTGCAAAGCATTTGACACTGTCCTGCATGACATGCTGGTCTCTTAACTGGGAAGATACGAATCCGGTGGGTGGACCACTCAGTGGATAAGGAATTGGCTGGATGATTACACTTGAAGAGTTGTGGTCAATGGCTTGATGTCCAAATGGAGACCAGTGACAAGTGGCATTCCTCAAGGGTCAGTACTGGGACTGGTGCTGTTTAACATCTTTGTTAGCAACATAGATAGTGGCATTGAGTGCACCCTCCGCAAGTTTGCTGATGACACTAAGCTGTGTAGTGAGGTCAACATGGTGGAGGAAAGGGATGCTATCCAGAAGGACCTTGGCAGGCTTGAGAGGTGGGCCCATGAAAACCACATGAAGGCCCAGTGCAAGGTCCTGCACATGGATCAGGGCAATCCCAAGCACAATTACGGGATAAGTGAAGAATGGATTGTTAGAACAGCCCTCAGGGGAAGCACTTCAGTGTGTTGGTTGATGATAAGCTCAACATGAGCCAGCAATGTGTGCTTGCAGCCCCGAAAGCCAGCTGTATCCTGGGCTGTATCAAAAGAAGTGTGGCCAGCAGGTCAAGGGAGGTGATTCTCCCTTTGTACTCCACTTTCATGAGGCCCCAGCTGGAGTACTGTGTCCACTTTCTGGAGTCCCCAACTCATGAAGGACATGCCATTGTTGGAGCAAGTCCAGAGAAGGGCCATGAAGCTGATCCAAAGGCTGGAGCACCTCTTTTATAAATACAAGCTGAAAAAGTTTGGGTTGTTCAGCCTGTAGAAGAGAAGGCTCTGGGTAGATCTTACAGCAACTTTCCAGTATCTAAAGGGGCTACAGGAAAGCTGGGGAGGTACTTTTTACAAGGGCATTTAGAGATAGAACAAGGAGTAATGTCTTTAAACTGGAATAGGGTAGACTGAGGTTAGACATTAGGAAGAAATTCTGTAGTGGGATGGGGATGAAACACTGGAACAGGTTGCCCAGGGAAGTTGTGGATGCTCCATCCCTGGAAATGTTCATGGCCAGATTGGATGGGGCTGGGAGCAACCTGCTGTAGTGGGAGGTGTCTCTGTTCATGGCAAAGGGCTTGGCAGATAGCAGTTGGTCATTAAGGTCCCTTCCAACTTGAACCATTGTGTGATTCTGTGAACTACAGTAGGCAAGTTTTAATTCCGTAAAATAGTAGAGCAGTTTCAAGTTTCATATATTTATGCATATAGGTAGAATTTGAAAACACAAATACATTTCTATGTATTGTCGCCTTTTCAGAGCTTTTAGGTATTTGAGAAAATTAAAGAATGGATTAATCTTCTGTATGTGGTAATTGGTTTTGCTATCTGATTTCATATTAGTCAGCTCAATCAAAGTGCAAAATGTGTCTGATTTCTCAGCCAAAACACACAGGCACAAAATATAATATTGATTCCTCCTTTAATGCTTGTGGCATCAAAAGCAGACCCCTAATTACAGGTTTGATAAAGCAATTGTGAATCCAGTGTCAAATCTTTTTAATTGAAACATTTTTCTAAATAACATGCTCTTCACAGCTGAACTCTGCAAAATTATGCTATAATCAAATGTCTTAATAGTGTTAGTAGGTTTTATCATAGGACCTTTTTAGGTCAAAACTGTCAAAACATTTCTTACAAATGAAAAAAAAAATGCATCTGCCTGTTGCTGTAAGCAGGCTTATTTCTTATAGCCTGGTTTTACATTACTGTGATTTTGGTTTTTTTCTCAAAGATACACTGTCAAGTTACTGACTTTTAGCAAAGTCGTATTTCTCTGTTGAAGATAAGTTACCTCTTTTTCCTGAAGAAAAACAATTAAGGTAGAGAAATTCAGATACAGAAGTAAAGCAGGTATCTATCATAGACATAGATTGTGCTGATGATGTCTATGCAACAAAAGTTAAACCTGCTTTGAAAATTGTTTGTATTTCTATGAAGTCCCAAAGGAATTGTTGAATGTCTGATTTTAGTAAATGCAGGTAGAGATTATGGTCTGCTTACTTCTCCAGTATGTGAGATGGTGAGGTTGTTGGCTAGAGGTGTCAAAGAGTGCCACAGAGAGTGTAATGAGAAGATATGTGTTACTTCACCTTTCTGCCCAAACTTACATCTCTGCAGTACTCTTCTTAACACTCCATAAACATCCACTGAGCAGTTACTAACTTGTTCTGCAGTTTAGTGAGTGCATGAGAATTAGATTTCTTATTCTGAGACCTCTTTTCCAATTAGGAGCAAACTTGCTACTTATGAATCAATTATATGTTTCATTAAAAAACAACTATCAACACAGATTAGAGTAAGACTTGAACTTATTTCAATGATTTCATCATTCATCTTTGAAATGCAGCTTTAAACAGGAATGGGAGGTCTGCTTAATGCAGAACAGCATCAAATTAAATTTAGGATTAAGTACAGTACATATATTGCTCAGTGCCATTCGAAATTGTGCTCAGAAATCAAAATATGCAGGAAGGGTGTCTTTGAGCCTGAATATGGTGGAGACTCAAATTATAAAACATTCAGTTCTTTAGAATTTTGCCATAGCAGTCATGTACTATTAGAAATAGAGTATGCAGAACTCTTAAACATCCATGACCTGCTTGTACATCTCTTTTGCTCCTGTTTTTTTGCCTTATGATCTTGGGATCATTTGAGCTGTCAGCATCTTCCTTGCATGAAAGTAGTAATATTTTTTTCCCTAAAAGCATTTCACCATAGTGTTTTTGGAAAGTTCAAAGGGTTGCTTTTCTTACCAAGGGGGCCTAAACGTGAAACTCCAGATCTGCGTTCTTGTATTCATAGGATATTTTTCATTTCTGCTTAGGTGTGATTTCAGTAGAACTGATGCAAAATATTTTATAAGGTTTTTCTTTCTGTTTCAATTGTTTTTTCATTGCATAGAAATGATGGGGCTCTAATGTGGAGATTTTGAAGTAAAAGGGGACTACTCAAGCACCTGAGAACTCTCCAACTCATTAGTCTGAATGAAAAACATTTATCAGAATAAATAGTGACTGATAATATACTGTCATGTAAAAGCTTGTGAACAAAAATGTGGAGTAAAATGTGGATAAAATATCTGATTACAGACTGTGCCTGTAACAGAGCAGGGTCATGGCCATGAATTCAAGGTGATAAAGAACGTAGGGATTAGTGTTAGTCATGGTGGCCTGGGAATGTTGGCAGTCATTATAAAAGGATATTTAATGGCTTATTTTTCCTAGTTGCATCGGGTTGTACTAGATGTGGTTGGGGCATAGTTAATTTTCTCCTCAGCAGCCCTTATAGTGCTATGTATTAGATTTGTGACCAAAGCAGTGTTGATGACTCATGCCTGAAGTGATGACTACTGCTGAAGTGTGCTTGCACAGTGTGAAGGCCATCTCTGTTTCTCGTGCTGCTCCATCAAGCAAGGAGGCTAATGTTGCTCCAGAGGCTAGAAGGGGATACATCCCAAGCCACTTAACTTCATGCTCAGCAACAAAGCTGGGGGAAAGTTTTTTCCAAAGTAACAGTTGCTCATAGTGGCTGGTCATTGCTCTGCAGGTGGGACGTGATTAGCAGTTGCCCATGCATCCCTTGGTTGTGTTTTTTTTTCTTTTTCTCCCCTCTTTATTTATTGAACTGTTTTTGTCTCAGCTGTCAAGTTTTTCTCACCTTTGCTCTTTCAGTTCTTTCCTCTGTCCCAATGGGAAAGGGAGAGAGTGACTGTGTGGGGTTAACTGCCTGCCAGAGTCAATACCCCAACTTTTTAATAACCTACTTGTTCCCAGGAGTAATTCTAATAGCTTTGGAATGGTTCTATGTGGTAATAGATATCTGAAGCATTATTCCTGTGAGCCCAATTTCATGGTGAAGTTGAACACAAGATCTGTGGTGAGATACTCTCTGTGTATGTAGGCATGCTTGGGTAAAGGGACTTAACGCTCCAGAGAAGTACCCAAATGTGGAGTTATTGCAGAGCTGCTGATCCACTGATCCCTGAAAAGTAGCACAAAACTGACACCTGTAGCAGTGGAAGTGACTGGATGAAGCATGGGGCAGTGCAGGTAGAAAACAGTTGAGGAAAACTAGAAAAACATCTTTACTTCTTCACTTCTGTTAAATCATATAATTTCAGGTAATGCATGTGGCAAGAGCAGATACACTTGTCAGAGGAATTTGTGATAGCTCCAAATACCAGATACATAGGAAATTTATCACCAAAGCAGGTGATAAGACCCCTTTAAATCTTATAAACCAGCTTGCCGGCTATGAGATCAAATAGATTAAAAGCATTAACCAAATAAATTCCATCACTTTGTTTCTTTATTCACAATTAGGTTGCAATGTAGTCTTTTAATTCACAGGTCAGAACTCTACCATGAGCCAACATTAATATGAGAAAAGATATTCCTGCCTGTCATGGGCTTAAATGCAGTTTGCTAGCTTATGCAGGGATGCTGATAACTGTCAGATCTAAGATTTATTCCTGTCTTTGTTTACAGATACAATATGATTATTTGCTTATAGAGCAAAGAAAAGGGTGTAGAATTTGTGTTTATTCTGAAAGTTATTATTAAGCTGTGGCTGTTCTAGTAGATGTGTTCCTTCAAGGCTTGAATTTGCAATTTAACTGCTACATATCTCTTTGGTAGAAAGAATAGTCATATTTTCTTACACCCACCAATATGACTTTTTAAGACTGTAGACATTATAGTAAAAGGCGGTGAAATGAAAACAGGTGAGAAAGCAAATTTGCAAGGTTTAGTAAATCACTCTTTTACTGCACTCAGAAAACATGATGACAGACTACTTAGTCTGTATCCATCTCGTCCAAAGTTCTTCTTTTTGCTTACTGTATAGATAACATGGTGTAGCCAGTTCATAGTGACCTTTCTCAAGTACAAGCATGTTCACTGTAGGTGGTGCATTTGGAATTTTCAGCAGCAAATTTCTAGCAAGCTCTACTCATCTCCAAGCCTGTGTTTTCTAAGGCTAGTATCTTAGTTAAAAATAGGTTTTTTTTCCTAGGAATAGGAAATGCATGACCTAGCCGAAAATACTCATTGTGTCAGTATTTCAGTTATTACTCTAAAGCTTTGAAAAAATATTGAAAAGTGTAATATATCATCAACTTTAGATAGCTCTATATTCAGAAATGCTGATAATGTTTAATTCGTGAAACTTAATTAATAAGCCTGCAGCTGAAGTTAATAGGAAAGATTGATTAAGCATACTAAGACTTTCTGATTTGTGTAAGCAATATTGGGAGTGACACTCACTTCCTTTGCAATCTGAGTCCTTGTTCCCAAATTAGGATTAATTTTAGACTCCAAAATCATTAAAAAAACTACTCTCATTATCCATATACTTGCATAAAAAGAAGAGGTGTAAGGACATATTTTCCAGGTCTCATCTTAAATATACTAATGTCATGTGGAAACATTTTGTTTTTGTAATTAAGGGTCAATTAAGGTGATATAAAACATTGTTAAAATGTATAAGAAGAGGTCTGCAAAGATTTTTTTTTAATTGTTTAAATACATTTATTTTACATTTATTTTACATTTACATTTATTTTTGGGGGGGGGTTAAATCCATGCAATTTGTAAATAACATACTTGTTGATGAAGCAACACAACTGCTGACAACATCTAGAAACATATCCAATGATTTTGTGAGGTTTCCTGTTGATTTATGTATTTCTTGCCAGTCTTCTTTTATTAAGACATACAGATATTTGCAGATTTGGGTGTTTGTTTGATTGCTTTGGGGATTAGGTATTTTCAATTAGAAGACTGTGTAGTGAATTGACTAAAAATGGCAAGAATACCTTTGTCTCAAAACTTCCAGAGTTTTTTTGCAAGGATGTAAAAGTTTCTTGCATAGAGATGGGAAGAGAAAGACAGGGTGTGTCTGAGGCACCTGCTAAGGTTATTTTCTTTTTAGCTGGGATCTGTAAGTATCCAGATAACCTTTCTTTGGCATGGGGCAGCATCATTTTGCAAACTTACACATTATAGCATTATTAAGACTTTAGAGAACAGTGCTATTACTTGGGAATAGGAAGTGTTATGAACATTATTTCCTCCTCAGCTTCCATGTTCAGGATTTGTCTTGTGATTATTTTCATAGGCAGTTTTTTGGCTTTCCAGGTATTACACCCTCTAAGCTTGGGTGCTCAGCAACTCTGAGACACAGGTTGGTATAGCAAAGGAAAGGTGAAGTCTGTATGTCCAGAGTTTTTCCTGTGTCTCATCTTCCTATTTTTCCCTGCGTCCAGCATCTGATTGTTCTCTTTGGGGTTAGAGTTGCCTTGATATGAAAGCATAACATGTCCATGGCTTTCGTTTGTCCTTTTTTCAGTATGTCATGAATGAAGTGATGAAACTATCTAGTCTCACAGATTAAGAATGAGAACAGTAGACAGATACTCAGTTCTTCCCAGGTATTTATGCTGGTCTTCTGGCTGCACACAAAAAGGGATCAACCCCCTCATATACATAAAATGATTGTCAGGACTGCTTGGAGCACATTCTCCTTGCTCTATGACTTTCCATCCTTTCAACAGCCTCTCAACCAGTCTGAATTAAGTTTAAAAAATCTTCCTGCTTATGTGGCAGAGGAGCCTTCAGGTCTATGCAAATGAAATAGTCTTTTTCATTAGGTAAATATAGATAACAATATACTGTTCCAAGGTAATACTGACCTTGATGTTGCTGCTGAACACATTTAATTCCAGTGCACAGGAACTAAATTGTATTGCTTTTACTTGTGATTTGCTTTAATGAATGAGGACAAGAATTGGAAGATCTCAGTTCAGAGTTTTGCTGTTTGCTGGCTTTCAGACTTTTTCATTTCTTCTCACCAATGCCTTTTTCCTTTCAGAAATTTTACCTTGGTTTAAATATATTAAGACATTAGTAAATAATTATTTTGAGACATTAAACTATATACTCAGCTAAATAGCTTATTTGCTGATATATTCTTATTCTATGTTATATTTCATTGGCTCCATCAGAACATCTATTCACTGTTTGTTTTGCCTTTGATAGAAAATACAGAAGAAAGGCATATTTGTTTTATACATTCAAATTCAATTTCTCACTCACAAAAACAAAGTGGAAAAGTGGTAATTAGTATTGTAGAAGCACAGCCCTTTGCTAGGCTCATATCAGAGCTTCATTCTTGTGACAAATGAGTGGCTTAGTGCAACTAGCAAATGCAGAGAGTGGCAAGGCAGCGTTGCTGTTACACACACAGTTATATTTAAGATGTGTGTGTCTGAGAAGTGAAGTGCTCCATGTGTTTGTTTTAATGCTGTCATCTTTGATTTTATTTGTGAGAAATAGATAATTTCAAGTTACTATTTCAGTAACTTCCCATAATGATAGAAACATCATTAGACTTGGGGACCTTGATTCAAGCCAGCTTCCAGCCTTGTGCTGTAATCAGATTACAGCACTGTGATGTGCAGAAACAGCATACTAGCTGTGATGTAACACACAAGTCTTTGGCATTTTTCCTGATATGTCAATTAGAAGATTTTTTTACCTGTTTTTCACGTTTATTCCATAATCTCTTTCTCCGCTGTTAATACCAAATCATCTCTCCTTTGCAAAATAGCTTTTTTCTTATTATTTTTCAGCTCTAGCAGATTGTGTTTTAAAAGCTAAAGACTGAGGTTTTCTTTGCCCATGCTTGTAACTTCTGAAAGTTTCTATCTCCTTTTCCAGATGTTCCTAAACCAACATCCCAACTTAGTACCAGTTTGGAAAGTATTTTTCATCCTGCAGACTATTGGAGATCATTTATATATCAACAGGTCTAAAACATTATTTCTTCTGCACTACATAAGACATTACTCTGGGAGGCAATAAAATGTATTTCTGATTAAATGCATTTCTGATTATTTTTGTTAAAATGCACATTTTCTCGAGCGATTATTTGTGGTTTCTCAAATATAACTTTTTCTGTTTACATATATATCCCAGTGTAAGAGAGAGCTTTGAAAACATTTGAAAATTTAACTAAAGAAGTTTTACAAAAGATAAATGCCAGCTCCAAAATCTTCCTACAGATAACAATGGCTACTTAAAATTCCCTTCTTCCTCTCCTTATGGAGGTTAAAAATGCTTTCAATAATTAAGGCTCCTATAATTTTCAATATCCACTAAATGCATAGTTTGGCTCACATTATCAGCTCCATCCCTTGGATTCTACTCTAGTTTATAATAAAGACTCAGTTATTGATGGTTTTTTCTTAATATCAATGCATTGTTTTCATGCATAGGGAATATGCTTATTGCATAATTTTTATTAAATAATTATTATACTGAGAAAGGAAGTTGATAGTAATAAAAATAGGGTGTTCAAGCACAGCCTATTAAAATACATGTACCCTTAGGTTAGCTACTATCTACTTTAAGTTTTGTTGGGGTTTTTTTTCTAACATTTTTGCTATTATTTAACATCCATTATTACAATATGGGCAGTATGGAATTTGCAAAGGATGTGAATGTTTTTCCTGTAGACATTTGCCTGGTTTAAAAAAAAAAGAAAACCAACCACCATCACAAACATTTGTTTACTAAGTAATTCCTGTGCTTGGTATCTTTTAAAAAACCTCAGTAAATTACTGGTGTGGCCAGAGGTGATTGTGATGGGCTTGTATTTAAATACTCTGAAATTCTTTTCTCCTTAAGTTCCCGTTCTGAAAAGACTCATTGGTTGAGGTGGGCTGGACTATAATGTTAGTGTCATGAAAAGCTGGAGGGCTTTAAATCCTCTAGTCCCCTGGGTCTTTTGTGTTCTAAAATACTTGATGAACTCCAACGAAGTGTTCAGAGTGTTTGTGGAATTCAAAGAAAGCTATCAGAGATGGACGATCTGAACCACAGAGCCAATTTACATGGCAGGGGCTTTTAAAATAACCAGCAGATATCTTCACTAACTCTGAATATTTCCTTACTCTAAACATTCAGAGGCAAGCTTAATTAAGTTTTATCTTTAAAATATTCCTTGTGCCTTACACCTTCTTCCTCTTCTGAAAGGCAATTAAAGAGTGATTAGTAAATAATAAATATCTAGTGTTTCAATTGTGTTGATGGGGTAGAATAGTAGAATCATAGAATTAAAGTTGGAAAAAACCTTCAAGATCATCAAGTCCAACCAAATCATAGAATCATTGAGTGGTTAAGGTTGGAAGCAACATGAAAGATCACCAGGACCCAACCTCTCTGCTATGAGCAGGGACACCTCACACTAGACCAGGCTGTGCAAGGCGTCATCCAACCTGGCCTTGAATACCTTCAGGAAGGGGTTTTCCACAACCTCCTTGGACAACCTATTCTAGTGCCTTACTACCATCACTCCAAATAATTTCTTCCTAATATCTAACCTAGAATAACCCTTTTTGAGTTTAAAACCATTACCCTTTGTCCTATTACTACACTCTCTAGTGAAACGTTTCTTTCCATCTTTAATGTAGGCTCTCTTTAGGCATTGGAAGGCTGCTATAAGGTATCCCTGGAGCCTTCTCTTCTCCAGGCTGAATAGCCCAAACTCTCTTAGCCTGTCTTCGTATCAGAGGTGCTCGAGCCCTTTGTTCATCTTCATGGCCCTCCTCTTGACCCTTTCCAACAGGTCTAGGTCTTTCCTGTGCTGAGGGCTCCAGAGCTGGATGCAGTATTCCAGGTGCAGTCTCACCAGAGCGGAGGGGCAGAATCACCTCTCTCAGCCTTCTGATTATGCCTTTTTGATGCAGCTCAGGACACTATTGGCTCTCTGGGCTCCAGCACACAGTGGCAGCTCATGTCGACCTTCTCATAAACTACCACCCCCAAGTCTTTCTCAGGACTGCTCTCTAGACATTCTCCCCCCAGCCTGTATTTGTGCCTGGGGTTTTGCTGACCCAGGTGCAGGACCTTGCCCTTGTCCTTGTTGAACTTCACGAAGTTAGCATTGGTCCACCTCTCCATCCTGTCAAGGTCCCTCTGGATGACATCCCTTCCCTCTAGGGTGTTGGTGTCAATTACTCCACACAGCTTGGTATTGTCAGCAAACTTGCTGAGGATACACTCAATCCCATTGTCCATGTAATTAATAAAGATATTGAACAGCACTGGTCCCAGTGCTGACCCCTGGGAACTCTGAGCCATTGACCCCAACTCTCTGGGTATAGCCACCCAGCCAATTACTTATCTTCAGAGGGGTCCATTGGTCAAATCCGTGTCTTGTGAGTTTAGAGACCAGGATGCCATGTGGGATAGTGTCAAATTCTTTGCACAAATCCAAGTAGTTTATGTCAGTTGTTTTTTACTATCCACCATCTCTGTAGCCTTGTCATAGAAGGACACCAAATTGGTCAGGCATGATTTGCCTTTAGTGAAGCCTTTTTGTCTGTCACCAATCACATCCTTATCTTCCATGTGCCTTAGCAGATTTTCCAGAAGGATCTGTTCCGTGATCTTTCTGGGCACAGAGGTGAGACTGACTGGCCCGTTGTTCCCTGGGTCTTCCCTTTTCCCCTTTTAAAAAATAGGAGCTGTGTGACCTTCTTTCCAATCAGCAGAAACCTCATCAGACCACCATGACCTCTCAAATAGGATGGACACAAACTTAGCAACCGCATCCACCAATGTAAGTTGGCAAAGGATCCAGTGAGATGAAGCATTGCCCCTTAAGGCTTATCAGGATAGGCCTTTGTAGAAGATGAGTCATACTTTCTTCTAAGACTGCCTGAACTTTTTTGGCAAGTTGTATGTGATGGAGGAATCCTACAAAGACAGGAAATTGTTGTATTTTTAGATATAAATATATTATCAAAAAATGCTACTTTAAAGCCCCTCATGTTTCACCTTTTGTTACTGGTTATGCTGCTTCTGTATACTGTTATTTGAAGTTTTCAGGATTTCGTGCTTAGTAGAAGTTTTCATCGCTTTAAGCAAACTTAATACATTTCAGGCATCCGTTTCTTAATATTTGTTTATCAAGTTAGTTAAGAAATTAGTGTAATGATTAATCAGAAGGGCTTTTCTAATTTTAACTGCATAATTCAGAATCTGTTCCATACTGTAGACCTCAAGCAAAAATCTAGGACAAGGAGAATTAAAAGCAATGTGGAAAGAACATGATTTTTTATATGCCAAGTTTTTAGAAAGTCCTCCCTTTCAGACCATAATTGAAATATTACTTTTAAGGACCCATAGACGATAGCATACTAAAACAAGTTGAATTGCATATATGATTAATTCACACATTGAGAAACTAATTGTAAGAAGTACTATTTTATACATACGACCTTAAAATGAATAAAACCACTTTTAATTTTGTCAATTCCATTATAAATGTAGAATGCAATTAAAAATAATCTTGGCAGAGAAGCAAGGGCCTAACATAAAAAGCTGCTTGCAAAATACATTTATAACATTATTGGACTTAAAATATGATAAAAAGAAGAATGTTCCAATATATGAGGACCAGTGAAATATTCAACAAAGCTAATTTAACTTGCATGTTGTAAAACTGTCCAAAGATCTAATTCTCACTGGACTATACTTTTTCACCATGAGAATGAAATTTCATACTGTGCTTTAATTCAATAAAGATGCAGCATGGTGCTTTTATACCAGTCCTTCATAACCTCAGCTGCTTCTTACTGAAGTTACATCAATCACTGCATCTACTTTAGCTTTACCTGGAACTTAGGCTACGTTTTCATGTTGCTGTTAATCCCTTGTTACTGTGGGTTTCTACTGCAAGGTGCAGTCACACGTGAACTCCTCTGCCCACCACACATCCCCTCTGTTTCTCCTCTAGAAATATGATGTGGTCCTGCGGTGGCTGAGATGTGTTTGGTGATCTGTCAGAAATCTAACCCTTTTGATGGTGCCCGGTGGATGTAGCTAGCAAAGTAGGAGGCAAGAACCACAGAGAAACTTGAGCTCATTCTTGTACAGACAGCCTTCCTCTTCCATGTGTGGTTTCTACCTGCTCCCTTCCTCTGCTGAAAAACCTTTCTCCCGTCACTGCTTCCCAAACTTGGTACCCAGAAGGGTTATCTTGCCAATGTAGTCTTCTGGGAGGCTGCGGCTCAGCCACATGCCTTTCACCAGGCAGGCAGTGATTCCCTAATGAATTATATGCATTGAGGTGATGTGCTGTTTCTACGTTCCTAGAGTATAGTCATTCATGCTTTGATGTTTGAGTGATAATACCTCTTAACTTGTATGTAGCACCTAACAAGATCACAGTGAGAAACAGGGAAGCTTGGGAAATGTGTCTTGCAAAAAATTATGAAGGCAGCTGTTTTCATATAAATGTTGATACTTCTTAAAAAGACAGTTCTTCAAACAAACACAGAGCTAGAACACTATTGAAAAATTGTATAAAATTAATAAGAATGTTTTTAAAGCTTATTTTAGTCTGTTATTCCTGAATTATTTATTTCAGGCTTTCCAAAATTGTTCTGTAACAGGGTAAGAAATTGACTTTCTTAAAATTAGGAAAATGAGGCATGAACATGAGGTTTCATATGAAAAATAAAGTTCAAATTCAGTCTTGAAAAATTCTCTGATTAAATTCTTCAATGAAATTATGAATTTTGAACAGATTAATAGTAAATTATTTCCAGTTGAGATATAATTGTGAAACCTTGATCCAGCTTTAGGATTTATCAGCATAAAACTTGTCACTTTGATTTTTTTACTAAAGATTACCCTTTTTGTCATAGATTATAGATGTCTTATTTTAAACTGAACTATCTTCTTTGAAATTCTAACAGGTTAGCATTTCTCACATGTATTGCTTATTTTTTTGTTTCCTCCCTTTTTTTCCTTGTCCTATTTCTTGTTCTTGTCTTACATCAGTTCTTTCCAAACAAGTTGTCTTAGTGTTTCTCATCCAAGTGTCAGAAAAAGCTAAGGAAAAAAAGTTGTGCTAATAATAAGAAAATAGAAGTGACTCTACCCCAAACCATCTGTACCAAGAGAAAGCAACCGTGACTCTTGTCTGTAATATGGGCGTCGACTTTAATTTCAGAACACCCATGTTCTGCAGATGTCTATGTAAGCAGTCTGTCAACCATCACCAGCAGCAGAGTGCCTGTGTACACAGCTGACCTTATTTAGCCTCCTCTGAAGTGCTTGCTGTGTTGTTATCTATTTTTCACTTTGAATTTTCCAACTTATTTCTTTGTGGCTACCCCAAGCCTTATGTTATCTTTCTGCCTTCATCTTATAAACTCAACATCTCTTTTCCTGTTTGGTCTGAAACTCTGTAGCTTCACAGCAGCTCTCTAAAATTCCCTGTCTGCTCCTTTTTGCTTGTGTTACATTTCTGCAATGAACCTGCTTAACGGAACAAGGATGAGGGCAAACCTTACAGGTAGAAGACACCCTGTGAAACCTCTATGGCAAGTGAAAATCATGAAAAGCAGGGTTGGCTTTCCTAGCATGGTGGCGATATCTACAACCACTATTAATTTGTAGAGGAACCTGCATCAGGGCTAGCCAGGACATCCCACTGTGGAGTTACACATTGGCAAGGGGGTGAGCAACCACCAGAGGTTTTGTGTTTCATTTCAGCAGCTTCTTGAGATTATATACCCTTGCAGTCCAGCTCTCCTTTCAGGCACAGGATGTACCTCTGATGCGGAAGGTACTTGAGCTGTTTTTTCTGGTTCTGGAAAGGCTGCAGACTTGCAGTGTTGACCCAAGGCATGACCAGAACATGCCTACTCAGAAGACTTGAGCATACCTGACATATAGCCAGTATTAGACAGGTCTCTAAACAGTGTGGACATTGGCACAATCTCATCTACCTCATGGAAAAAAGTAGTACATATCTGTCTGTTGGGCGATGTAAGGAGATCTACATACTAGCACCATGAGTGATGGTTGGGGAATGCAGGACTGAAATTCTGTATATAGTGTAAGATTTGGTTCAACATCAAGAACCAGCAGCCAAGGCTTCTTTCTGGTGCTGTGGATTATGTATCAACATTGTATGCCTTTGTTACAAACTCTGTGTGTTTCCAGTAGCTAGGAAGCCTACCATGAAAAACTTATTATGATTGTGATAATGATGCTAAGATGTGTTCAGATAATCTATTGTAACGAGTGTAAATTATTATAAGAAATTAAGTAGTGCAAAACCTTGTGGACATTTGTGCTACCAGCACCTGAGGATGAGCAGAATCAAAGCCTTTAATTCCAACAGTCTGCTTACTTGGAAAAATGTTTGTCTGACTACAGGCATGGAACCCGTTGTGCTGGAGAGGTGGCAGCCACGGCAAACAACTCACACTGCACAGTAGGAATCGCCTTTAATGCCAAGATTGGAGGTATGTGAAACAATCTCCCCATAGAAAAAAAAACCCCACACGAAACAAAAGAGCCATTTGTGCTAAATGGTACATTCAGCACAACAAAAGAAGTAAATTTGTATGGATAACAAACCTAGCTGTGTTAGCAAGTAAATCTCAGTTGTAGAGTGATGATTAAATACCAATACTGAAGGAGTTTGTCTGTGGTGACACTTCTCCATTGCTCCCTGGAACACTGACTCTCAGTACACACAGAAAATTACAAAGTGAGACCTTTGATGAGCTAAGTGATGAACTTCGTCAAACCAAAAGTAAATGTACGTATCAGGAATATTGCCTTGCATATCGATCCCAAACAAAACACTGTAAAAACACATTTTTGTGTTGCTTGACTGTGTTTGGAGAGAATCTTCTTTTTATCCCTCTGTCTGATGAGGTTATTGCCTGAAATAGATTGCATGCTTAGGTTAATTCAGCCAAGAGGTTCCAAGTGGTTTCTACGAATTCTTATACCTGCTCAATGACTGCTCGGTTAAGACCCTTGGCTTAATTTGTGGAGGTGACTATCAAGATGTTATTATCTACATGACTCCTAGGCGGTAGCCTGTCTATGACAGATTTTAGTGCTCCAAATGAAGTTTTACTCCGTAGTTTTGATGAAATCATGAGATTGGTATATTGGCTTTCAGAAGAAAGGTCTATAGCTCAAACTCATTACATCTTGATTTTCTGTTCCAAAGTACAGCCCATCTGTGAAAACAGAAACTTGTTTACCTATGTATGCACCAGAGTACAGTTCAAAATATGAGCTTGCAGAGTTGAGGCCATGTTTCCAGAATTTATAGTACTCTATCTGTTCTCTTCTGGATCAGTACAAGTTTGATCCAAATAAAATGTGAGCACAGCTGCATTTGAAATAAGCCAAAGCACACTACATCATCCTAATGTCAGCTTTCTTGTTTTCCTTCTGACTTCAAGAGGATAGACAATACCTGATCCAACATAAGGTTGGAGTGATGCAGAAAAACAATTTCCGCTCAGGTGCAGAGGCTTCCTGCACAAAGTTACCCTGTCAGTAGTGGTTTAGAAAATCTGAACTGGTGATTCACTGAAGTGAGTGAGTCTGTGGCAGATTAACAGGTTGTCTCATATTGACATGACATTTGGTCTTGCACCAGCAGCTATTAAACCAGATTTATTGCATTGTCAAACTAGAGTTAAGGAGAATTAGTCCACTGATAGAGATAAAAATGGCTTCTGGGGAGGTTTGTTTGTGAGTTGGATAGTCACACAACCTGCAACAGCTTGAGCATGTCCTTGAACAGTTCTACATTATTAACATTGGGTTCTTAATAGGTTATTATTTATTAGACTTTAGAAATATACAAAAATAATGTTTTAAGACCCCTCCAGGCTGAATCACAGCCTTTTCTAAATATAGGGTGGAAACTGATTCAGATGGACATAGTATGAGTGAAGTTAATGTGAACAGTAAAGACTGGGTATGTGTGCCTTCCTACTGTTTATTTATTGGTTGGTTTAGTACAAGGAGTCTAACAGCCATTAATAAATGTCACTGTTCTAAGTGAAATAAAGATTTTAGCTACTATTTTTCACCATGATTCGGTAGAACCACCATTAACCATACTCTTAAAAGGAAGCTGGAAAGTAGTGACTGTGTAAACCACTTGAGGCAATGTGCCACCTTTTAAAAGCATTGACACTTGAAAATAAGACTTCAGGGGGCTCAGCAGATAATCTGTGGAAAATCAGAAGGAAGGGGTAATTCTAAAGTATATTGGTATAAGGTATATTGGTATAAGGTATATTGGAAAGCTTCCCCTTCCACTAAATGTATATCTGTAAGAGTTTTGCTGCTGCTGACCTCTATTTGGCATGTCTCCCTCCCTTCCCTCAGAAAAGCCGTAAGCTATACATGTATATATGTAGTGGTTGTGCTCCCTCTCCACAGGCCAGCTAGAGTGTAAAAATTTTGAATCATACTGTGGTGAACTAGTGTTCAGCTTGCTTGTTTCCCAGGGGTTTAAAGATCCTCCTGGGTCCCTCCTGGAGAAGAAACTACAGTTGAGGTAAAGCAATTACATTCTCCGTACACAGAAGAGCACCTGCTGACAGTGATGTTGAATTTGTTCCACCATGATAAGTATTCTTTACTTAAAAGCAAAAAGCATCTCTGAACATGTAAAGGATAGTAAGGTGATGAAACAAAGGGGAAAAGAAATAATTTCCGTCAATGTTGTGTCAAATATTGGCAGCTGAACAAATCTGATTAATTATCTTTGTCATGGGAAGTCATTAATAAGCTATCTACCAGTAATGCTCACTTTTTTTTCTAAAAGTGTTCGTACCACTTCTCTCGTTTCCACACTCTTAAGAACCTTTGACCACAAATAGGTCAAAAATTAGGTCCTTAGAAAGTCAGAGCCTTCTTTTACAATTGTAGAAGTGGGGTTGTAGTCTGCAGATAAGAAAATTTGAGTAAAATTGGAATCTGGATCTTCAGTTCTTTATCAGGTTTTTACAGGTTGTTTCTTATTTAAATTAAAAAACAAAACAAAACAAAACAAAAAACAGCTTTATGCTTTGCACTTTGTGCTTAGCTAAGCCACAGACCTTTTCACTAAAAGACAAACCAGTGCACCAAAGGGGTAGATTTTTATCATTTTATTACGTGACTCTCTACAGTAATCACACATCGCAAATTGCCACCTATAGAGACTGTGACAGTCTATAGGATGGGAAGGTTAGCATGTTGTTATTGTTGCAGGCTGACTGTGGAAGTTGCAAAGCATCTGTGGGGATTTGGGTGCTTAGTTACTTGGCTGGGCTTGAGTCCTGACGGGAAAACAGTTACACTGAATTATTGCACAACAGATGTAGATTGTCATCAGGTGACAAGGAATTGGTTAAGCTGGTTAAATCAGATGCTGATGAAAACTTGCTTTCAGCTCAGTTTTGCCTGTTTGCTCTGATGCAGGGAAAGTTTGTTCTGACTAAAATGCTGCTTGCATTTTGTCAATTACTGCAAATATTGGAAAGTCTGAAGTCTTAGATGGAACAGTCTGCAAATGTAGTCTGTTAATTGCCTTGTGATCACCACATGAAAGAGAGAAAGGGGGAAATAAAAAAGAAAGGAGGAAAGAAAGAAGGAAGGAAAGATGGAAAGAAAGAAAGAAAGAACAGAAGCGGGAAATGGAAGGAGCAAGGAAGAGAGAAAGGGAGAAAGAGAGAAAGGGGAGAGAGAAAGGAATTATTTTTGTTTTAAGTAACCAATGAGATATCTGTTGTTCAAAGTCACCTTGAAGCATGTCTGTCAGTTCTTGGCCAGAGGAAACAACACCTAAGTCACAGCTTTGTTCATGTTGCCTTAGATTTGACCTCTTCACCATTAGTCAAAAAACCTGGTGTGAATTACTTCAGGTGCCGATAGCAGAATTTGGAGTTATTGTTCACTTGGTGCATGTAGTTTTATTTAGGTTTTCTGTGCAATAACAGAGACATAAAGGAAAGCTTTATTTTCCTTCTTTCAAAAGCAGTGTGCATTTTATGGTCTTTATTTAGAACTAAATATATTTTTATGTGCTTGAAAGAAATTGAGAACACAAGTTCCACCCATCATTAATTTTCTGAGATTACGCTGAGGAAGAAAAATAAAACCTGAGAATCCTAGAGTTGGTTTAATGACTTTTTTTATAAAGTTCACAATGAGATCACTGTTTGTAAAAGTTTATTATCTCACCAAACATGGGCAGCTTTTGTGTGAAGTTGGGAATGCGATCGGTTCTCATTTTTGAGTCAATTAGAGTAAGGAAAAAATAAAAGACCCTTTATCAACAAAGCACCTCCTGTGCCTTTTGTTAATTGGAAGTTAAGGTCTTGGTGAACACTCAAGTTACTTCAGTCTGAGCTCGTGAACAAAATGAAATGTGTCTGTAATTAAAAATATGTAAATTTGGCTTATAAATAGCAGTGGTCTTTTACAGGGGAATGAGTGTCAAACTTGTTAATTGTCCAAGTAATCACTACCCTATGCTATCATACAGTTACATGCTAATTATTTTTTAATATTTAACATCCCTTTGATCAGATGTCAGGCTAGCTGTATGCAGGTTCTCTTTCTTTTTTATGTTAAAACTGGCATTGGTGGTTTTTCTCAATCAGAATAAATCATCAAAATGTTACAGTTAGTTAGTCAAAACAACTTTATGATTTTCTCAGTTTCCAGATTTAAGGCTTCCTTATTCTGTCTAGTTATCTTCAAACATCATGATGCCATTCGCTTTGGAAGAGCTGACACATTGACCTGTCCAAAGCCACATGAATGGATTCTTTTAAAACAAGAATTTAAAACTATACTTCACAAAAGGTTCTTCCCCACAGAGGAGGATGTTCACAATATTGTAGTTTCAAGATGAATGTTACATGTAGGGTGTTTGTTAGCAATGCCCTGTAATCACCTTGCTACTGTGTATGGTAATTGGTCTGTACACACGAGCTTTGTCCACGGTTTCTTCTTTTCAGCCTCATTCAGTGAAGGAACAATCCCATGTTTCTCTGTCAGCAGAACTCCTTTTATTATATCTGTCAACATAGTTAAGACTGTGAATGACTTGAAGTAGGTGCTGCAGTTTCACTGCACTATAAAAAGAGAAAGAAAATCATATATCATCTTCAAGTAAGGCATACAAGCATTTTAAGGTTCAAGTCTTTAAAAAAGTTTTCTTTAGCCTAAAAGTTTGTTGTTGAAGTTTGAAGGCCAGATAGTGAATAAATTACTTGTATATGTTTTGTATCTTTTCATTTAAAGACTTTTTCTGTTAGAAAAGCACATATCCAGACAGTCTTGGGGGCTTTTTTTAACAACAGTAGAAATTCTTACTATCGTTCAGTCCAGTGTCTCTTGGGGGAAAAACAGAAAACTTTTTCTGGTTGGTCCTGTTCATTATATCTTTCATTCTGAAGGTGTGCGAATGCTGGATGGAGACGTGACAGACATGGTAGAAGCAAAGTCTCTAAGCCTTAATCCTCAGCACATCCATATCTACAGTGCCAGCTGGGGGCCTGATGACGACGGTAAGACTGTGGATGGACCCGCTTCTCTAGCACGCCAGGCCTTTGAGAACGGCATCAGAATGGTAGGTTGGCATCAAAGTGCATCTTCTGGATCTATTC
This sequence comes from Chaetura pelagica, assembly GCF_000747805.2. Lineage (NCBI taxonomy): Eukaryota > Metazoa > Chordata > Aves > Apodiformes > Apodidae > Chaetura > Chaetura pelagica. The sequence goes on along the minus strand of NW_009953597.1, from coordinate 112,765 downwards.
TCGTGTGCAAGTGCAAGGGTACATGTTGCCCATTCATGCAAGTGCACAGTATTGGCAAGAGAAAAGGATTCTGAAGAGAAGAAGAAAAGCTTCCCTTGTGTAAAACTAAAAATATATTTTCCTTCTATAATGACCTCGTCGTCAGTCCTTCCTAAAGTAATCAGCTCTGTTCATTTTCAACTGGAATACATCATCCTCAGTGTCCTTTAAAATTGCTGTGAGGTAATGATGTAATTCTGCAGGAAAAAATAAGACTGAAAAATGCTACAATGTACAGCAGGGCCAAGTCTTCAATCTGAATTGTGATGAACTTTTAAAGCAAAAGCCTTGACTGTTTTTCCTTCATTCTTCCTTTTGTCTGTTGCTTTGTTTTGTTTGATTTCTTTATGGAAGTTTTGTGCTTGTAGTAAGGAGTTGGAGGCTAAAAAAAGTCTATACCCATGTTTCCTTTAGTGTTCATGTCTGGTTTCAGACAACTTTAAGCCTATTTATAGCTTGCATATACATTTTTTTTTACAACTCTGTGCTATTACATTTTGTCTGTGATGTAGCCCAGAGATCTTTGGTAGTACAACACACAAAATCCCAAACAGCCCCACATGAAGAAAATCTAAGACCTTTTCCATTTTCTTTAATAAGTTACTGTCAAACAAGTAAGACCATAGAAGGAAACAGGTAGTTATAGGAACTTTTGATGTCAGAGGCCAGTTTTTAATTCTTCCTTTTACCCTCCTACCTGCCAAATAGATCAGTGAATTCCTCATAACCCAGTGCTCACAGCTCTTTGCACTATGTTGGACTGGTAGAAAGGATTTTAAAGCTTAGCATTATTTTTAATGCAGCAGGAGACTTGCTAGTTAAGTGGTGAGTGGCTCTAGAATTAGAAGATAGGGGATTGATACAAAACATTTTATTAAGGATGGGGAAACAGTTGGACCAAAGTGGAACTAGGCCATAGTTACTGGAACATGGTAACACTGCGCAGAAAAATTGGGAAGAGC